>NC_064629.1:808575460-808878490 GCF_023864275.1 Schistocerca cancellata | reverse complement strand
AGAAGTACTCCATCTACAATTCTATCTTAAATCGTTAGAGTATTTATGCGCTACTAAATCGCGCAGACGTAATACTCACACACATGAACTCGCGTGCTGTTCGTCATATATCTTCAATGCAGTCAAACCTCTGGAAAGTGAATCGAATCCGTGTACGAGGATTATACGGAAAGCGTTATACGAAGCAATGTTGAAAGAAATTACAGATACACACAAAAAGTATGAAAATTATGTTTATAATAGAGACAAGTACTTTCCTTACACCACTTTATACACAACAGGTTCCACTGTTGAGACACCTGTTGCACGTTAGATCTAGTTTTTATATCCCGTCAACAGATAATGTGATAATGAACAGCTGCTCACAGCAGAGACACGTACGTACCTTACACTACTTTGTGCGTAACTGGTCACATTACTAAGACATTTTTTGCATGGTAGATCTAGTTTTTATATCTCCTCATCAGATAATGTGGTAATAACCAGTCACTCACAGTTTCAAATGGTTCAAATCGATCTGAGCACTATGGGACCTAACATCGGAGGTCATCAGTCCCCTAGAACTTAGAACTACTTAAACCTAACTAACCTAAGGACATCACACACATCCATGCCCGAGGCAGGATTCGAACCTGCGACCGTAGCGGTAGCTCGGTTCCAGACTGAAGCGCCCAGAACCGCTCGGCCACACCGGCCGGCCACTCACAGTTTCAAATGGCTCTGAGCACTATGGGACTTAACATCTATGGTCATCAGTCCCCTAGAACTTAGAACTACTTAAACCTAACTAACCTAAGGACATCACACAACACCCAGCCATCACGAGGCAGAGAAAATCCCTGACCCCGCCGGGAATCGAACCCGGGAACCCGGGCGTGGGAAGCGAGAACGCTACCGCACGACCACGAGATGCGGGCACTCACAGTTTCATTTCTAGAATCTGCAGTCTAATTATGTCATTGTGAACATCTTTCCTCTCGTTTTCAAATTTACTGATTTCATCTTTATTTTATAAAAATGGAAAAAGAAAATTTATATTACTTATAACATTTGATCCCAATTTATACATTTCACATACATACTTTAAAGTAAATCTCGTACATTATGAACTACTTCATAGTTAACAAGCTACCAGCTAATTCATTATTATTTATTTTCAGAGGCTTTCAGAACAGTTATGCATTCGTCTACAGTGTCAAACAACTGCTTTATGACATCTGATGGTCCGCAGTATTTCTATACGCGAATTTGTTTGAGAATTTCAGTTACCATAACCAGACTATATGATATGAAAGTGTCTGATTCCCATAGATTATGATTATGCATGCATCTGAGTACTATTGAATTTATTTATTTTTCCCGCGAATATGATCTCGAAATAGTACGTACATACAGCCCCCACATGTGGGCATGCTGAAAAGTAATGCCTCCGAATTTTTTATTCTGTTCTCAGGAACGGCTGAGGTATTACATTTCATGCATATTACTCGGTCGACTTTCCCGCTTCGATGACACAAGTTAGTACCCTCTGCAGCTAGAAGGCTCCGAATTGTAGAGAGTAACATGGCGTTGTATCACGTGTAGATGCATGAGAAACAGCTTGCTGTAATCCCTCAGAAGACTGAAAGCACGAATTCGAAGGGTTCGTCAAAAAATGGTTCAAATGGCTCTGAGCACTATGCGACTTAACTTCTGAGGTCATCAGTCGCCTAGAACTTAGAACTAATTAAACCTAACTAACCTAAGGACATCACACACATCCATGCCCGAGGCAGGATTCGAACCTGCGACCGTAGCGGTCGCTCGGCTCCAGACTGTAGCGCCTAGAATCGCACGGCTACTCCGGCCGGCAAGGGTTCGTCCAAGGATAGACCACACTCTCTTTCAGCATGACAATGCGAGACCACACACGAGTGCTGCAACCAAGCGACGCCTTGGGTTCTGTCATCGGCCATCTTCCATAGAGTTCCTACTTGGCCCCTCCGATTTTCATCTGTTTCCAAAACTTAAAGAACATCTTCGAGAGCCGCACTTTGATGGTGGTGAAGCGGCGCAAGCAAAGATGAAGCTGTGACTCCACCAACACAGTCAGACATTCTACAGTGACGGTATCAACAAATTGGTCTCTCGTTGGCAGAAATATGTTCGCCGGCAGGGAGACTATGTTGAGAAATAAATATGCAGACACGAAGAATAGAGTTGTAGAATGTGAGTAAAGCTTGTTTAATTTTAAAACCCTGAAGTGTTTTCACATAAAAAATTCGCATTAATTTTCAGTGGGCCCTCTTAGTTACATGATTTTTACATGCTACATTCGCTTCTCAAGAATGCTTCGAAACAAGTCAGTAAATAAATAATTATAAATGTGACTAATAAAGTAATACTAATGTGTCTATAGTTAAACGCTTTTAATCACTTACTGCAGAAATTGACAACAAATAAACATTTAACACGGTAATGAAGTTTACTGTCATCGAACGATGCTAATTAAACTTATAAATATATTCTTACTGCTCACGCCTGATACTATCACATCATAGACGTTACATTTCGTTCGTTTAATCGTTATTGCAGCTTTGAATTCTTTATGGACCTGTAACGATCAGTAAACCTTTCCTCGCTACTCTTCCGTCATTCTTTCAGGTTTCTCGGTCTCTTTTGACGTCAGCCAACTTCACTCTTCACCGTCTACCTTCTCCTCTCCCACAGACATAGTCTTACCTAATTGTTAGCCTCATCTCCTTAAACTTTAGGTTTTTGGCAGTGTGTGGTTGCTGCAGTGGTGCTCTGCACATTCAAATACCGAAGCACTGTCCCAGTCGTTTAAACCTTTATAACCACCTGCATGCATTGAATACTCGGTTACAGTAAGCAAAATTATTTATCACGTATTGCAGATAAATATTTTGAGCAAAAAGGGGTGTGTCAGTATAACTTTGCCGTTATGAATTCCATTAGAATGTTTTAAGGGAAAAATAACTCATGCTCATAGAAGATTCATTTTTTAAATAAAAAGTGTCTGGGTTGAAAACACCTGCATTGCAGCAGGCAAAAGACCATTTTTCTAATTAATAACAGACATACGGCTGAGTCAAAAAATTTGTCACTTGGCTACAGGTTACAACCAGTTACGAGTGTCGTATATTCCTACTTAAAACAATATATTTTGCTTGACGCGTAAGCAAAGTGACAGACGCACCTCTTTGTTGCTACAATTCATCAACGACCTCACTTTTTGCATTACACCTTGTATACACTGACTGTCATGATAAGGGTTCTAAATAGTAAGATTTTGGTATGTCTGAAAAGGAATTCGCAATGTTGGGAGTATACCGCATACCGTGTACATGTGGAAAAGTCTATGCTGGAATGATAGGACGGTCCGTCAATAACAGTATAATCGAACATAAACGGTACTGCAGTTTGGAAAAGGTAGAGAAATCGACCGTGGCTGTTGCTGTGTGGCCGACCGTGGTGGCCGAGTGGTTCTAGGCGCTACAGCGAATAGTGCTTCGGGCATGGATGTGTGTGATGTCCTTAGGGTAGTTATGTTTAAGTAGTTATGAGTTCTAGGGGACAAATGACCTCAGAAGTTAAGTCCCATAGTGCTCAGAGCCATTTGAACCATTTTTTTGTGGCTGTGTGTGCGACCGACCACATGATAAAATCCACCGACACGTAGGTTCCCGCTTTAGCGAAGAATTAGCACGCCAGTTTGTTTGGGAAATTTATTCAAAATTATAAAATGACGATAGTTTTAACAAGAAAGAAGGAAGAAGTTAATATAAACGTATCCTGAATTTCCATGCTGCAGTGAACAACCGTTCCATGTAACAAGGGGAGAACCACAATGGTAATGACGAGGAAAAGGTCCTCAGACGTTAGCGCGGTAAGTACACTCTAAGATAAAAAAAAACACTCACCACGAAGGAACTATCCGAATGGAACGGAAATCGGTAGATTCGATTTACATATATTTTTGTTGTTGTTGTTGTGGTCTTCAGTCCAGAGACTGGTTTGAGGCAGCTCTCCATGCTACTCTATCCTGTGCAAGCTTCTTCATCTCCCAGTACCTACTGCAACCAACATCCTTCTGAATATGCTTAGTGTATTCATCTCTTGGTCTCCCTCCACACTGCCCTCCAATACTAAATTCGTGATCCCTTGATGCCTCAGAACATGTCCTACCAACCGATACCTTCTTCTAGTCAAGTTGTGCCACAAATTTCTCTTCTCCCCAATTCTATTCAATACCTCGTCATTAGTTATGTGATCTACCCATCTGATCTTCAGCATTCTTCTGTAGCACATTTCGAAAGCTTCTAGTCTCTTCTTGCCCAAACTATTTATCGTCCATGTTTCACTTCCATACAAATACTTTCAGACACGACTTCCTGACACTTAAATCTATACACAATGTTAACAAATTTCTCTTCTTCAGAAACGCTTTCCTTGCCATTACCAGTCTACATTTTATATCCTCTCTACTTCGACCATCATCAGTTATTTTGCTCCCCAAATAGCAAAACTCCTTTACTACTTTAAGTGTCTCATTTCCTAATCTAATTCCCTCAACATCACCTGACTTAATTCGACTACATTCCATTATCCTTGTTTTGCTTTTATTGGTGTTCATCTTACATCCTCCTTTCAAGGCACTGTCCATACCGTTCAACTGCCCTCCAGGGCCTTTGCTGTCTCTGACAGAATTACAGTGTCATCGGCGAACCTCAAAGTTTTTATTTCTTCTCCATGAATTTTAATTCCTGCTCCGAATTTTTCTTTTGTTTCCTTTACTGCTTGCTCAGTATACCGATTGAATAACATCGGAGATAGGCTACAACCCTTTCTCACTCCCTTCCCAACCACTGCTTCCCTTTCATGGCCCTCGACTCTTATAACTGCCATCTGGTTTCTGTACAAACTGTAAATAGCCTATCGTTCCCTGTATTTTACCCCTGCCACCCTCAGAATTTGAAAGAGAGTATTCCAATCAACACTGTCAAAACTTTCTCTAGGTCTACAAATGCTAGAAACGTAGGTTTGCCTTTCCTTAATCTATCTTCTAAGATAAGTTGTAGCGACAGTATTTCTACGGAATCCAAACTGATCTTCCCCGAGGTCAGCTTCTACCAGTTTTTCCATTCGTCTGTAAAGAATTCGCGTTAGTATTTTGCAGCCGTGACTTATTAAACAGATAGTTCGGTAATTTTCAGGTCTGTCAACACCTGCTTTCTTTGGGATTGGAATTATTATATTCTTCTTGATGTATGAGGGTATTTCGCCTGTCTCATACGTCTTGCTCACCAGATGGTAGAGTTTTGTCAGGGCTGGCTCTCCCAAGACTGTCAGTAGTTCTAATGGAATGTTGCCTACTCCCGGGGCCTTGTTTCGACTTAGGTCTTTCAGTTCTCTGCAAACTCTTCACGCAGTATCATATCTCCCATTCCATCTTCATCTACATCCTCTTCCATTTCTATTGTATTGTCCTCAAGCACATCGCCCTTGTATAGGCCCTCTATATACTCCTTCCACCTCTCTGCTTTGCCTTCTTTGCTTAGAACTGGGTTTCCATCTGAGCTCTTGATATTCATACGACATATACAGACATACAAATGATTACAGTTACAGGAAAATTGGGTGATTTGTTAAAGAGAAAGAGCTTCACGATCCGAGCAAGTCAATAACGCGTTGATCCATTTCTGGTCCTTATGCAAGCAGTTACTCGCCTTGGCATTGATGGATAGAGATATTGGATGTCCTCTGGAGCTGGTTAGAGGGCCCTGCTCGTAATGCTCCAAACGTTTTCAATCGGGGAGTGATCCGATCACCTTCCTGGCCAGGGGGGAGTTTGGCAACACGAAGACAATCAGTAGAAACTCTCCCCATGTGCGGGTGGGTATTATCTTGCTGAAACGTAAGCCCAGAACTTCTTGCCATGAAGGGCAATAAAAAGGCGTGTAGAATATATTCGATGTACGGCAGTATCGCTGTGTAAGGATGTCTCGGATGACAACCAAAGAGGTCCTGCTATGAAAAGAAATGGCACACCAGACCATCACTTTTGTTGGTCTTGCCTTATGGCGGGTGACAGTCACGTTGGTATCCCACTGCTGTCCGGGACCTCTCCATACATGTCGTCGACCTGGAATATCATTGACTGGAATATAATTGTCTTCACTGATCAATCCCGCTTCGAAACGAGCCCCGATTACCAGCGAGAATGCGTATGGAGATGCCCCGGATAGTGGTGTGATAACCAACCTGACGGTCACCCTCCATTCGACCCTACAACCGGGAGTTGTGGTCTGGAGTGCCATTTCTTTTCATAACAGGACCTCCTTGGTTGTCATCTGCGGCACCCTTACAATACAGTGGCACAGCGACGATATTCTACACCCTGTTTTATTTCCCTACTTGGCAATCTATCCTCGGTCTACATTTTAGCAAGACAATGCCTTCCCGCAAACGGCGACAGTTTTTACTGCTTATCTTCGTGCTTACTAAACCCTTACTTGGCCAACAAGGTCGCTGGATCTTTCCCCAATTTAGAACATCTGAAGCATTATGGGCAGGGCCCTCCAGTAATCTCAGGATTTTGACGATCTAACGCTCCAGTTGGACAGAATTTGGCGCTATATACCTTAGGTTCACATCCAATAACCTTCTCAATCAATGACAAGCCGATAACCGCTTGCATAGGGGCCAGAGGCGGACCAACGCGTTATTGACTTGCTCAATTTGGGAATCTCTTTCTCTTGAATAAATCGTCCCGTTTTTCTGAAAGTGTAATCATTTGTCTGCCTGTAGATGTACCTGGTGATCAAAAAGTCAGTATAAATTTGAAAACTGAATAAATCACGGAATAATGTAGATAGAGAGGTACAAATTGACACACATGCTTGGAAGAACATGGGGTTTTATTAGAACCGAAAAATACAAAAGTTCAAAAAATGTCCGACAGATGGCGCTTCATCTGATCAGAATAGCAATAATTAGCATAACAAAGTAAGACAAAGCAAAGATGATGTTCTTTACAGGAAATGCTCAATATGTCCACCATCATTCCTCAACAATAGCTGTAGTCGAGGAATAATGTTGTGAACAGCACTGTAAAGCATGTCCGAAGTTATGGTGAGGTATTGGCGTCGGATGTTGTCTTTCAACATCCCTAGAGATGTCGGTCGATCACGATACACTTGCGACTTCAGGTAACCCCAACGCCAATAATCTCACGGACTGAGGTCTGGGGACCTGGGAGGCCAGGCATGACGAAAGTGGCGGCTGAGCACACGATCAGCACCAAACGTCGCGCATCTGTCGGATTATTAAACAAACTTTGATCGAGAACAATGTAAAAAATGTACGTGTATCTGTTTGCGCGCAAGTTGACCATAGCTAAGAGTACTTTTCCCGTTTCGTAAGAGTGAACAGCCTCCGCATTGGAAACGAGAAGGTTGTACAGTGATCCTATTTTCGTAAAGGTATGTCCTTTAGAGGTGAAGAAAGATTAGGGAAGCAGAGCATATTCTCGGAATGGGGAAGAGTAAGGGAGAAAGTCGGCCGTCTCCTTTTTCCAACACAGCACACCGACATTAGCCATAAAAAGGTTAGTGGAATCACGAGAAACCCAACCCCCATCCAGTCATGCTGATTTAAATTCTGTTCTTCTTCACGGAAGTCCTCCGTAACGAAAGTGGTTAAGACACACTAGAGAGATGGTATCCATACCGACGATATTCGGAACTTTCATTCGCCATAAAACACTCAAATACAGTAACGAAATGACAAAAACGAATCATTATAGCATCTTGTGCTGAAGTATTCATGTCTGCACACATGGACACACACTTGTGCAAATATTTACGCTGAAAGTCTGCAGATCGAAACAAATCCGTACCTTTGAATACACGTATACATGTTATATACTTCAAAGAAGTTTTTAACGTTTAGATAGAAACATCTCTGGCTCACCATTGTAATCATAAGTTGTTATTAATAAAGAACGGAATTGAATATTAATAAAGGAATGTATCGAAATCTTGGAAAATTTGGAAATGGTAGAAGTAACGGCAAATCTGATTAAAGTAACAGCTATAATTTTATTATAAATGATGACGAATGCGGGGTATTTTTCAGAAATCAGCGAAAGTTGATAAGGTTCTTATATTGCTGCCACGCTACCATAGGTACCATACTCTGTTCGCTCTCTGGAATGGAGTGGACATACTGTGACCCTAAGAGGGTCTGCATATTAATTTGCTCCTACTGACATATTTTTATAGCCTTTCAGAGTAAGGCTTATAAGCGTTTCCCGTGTGGACGCACCCCGCGGCAATAATTACGAAAGCGCCCGTCTTAATGAGCCTGGCCGACAAAACTTATATTTATATACGCTGTGCAGGAGTTGTGGTGCCGCGATTGAGCTGCTTTGCTGTGAAGAGTTATTTATGTTTCATTAAGAGGCAGCGCCAGTACCCGAGAGGGCAGACCGCCGTCGTAATAAATACGCACCGGGTTCCGGTTTCACGGCTAATTTCCACATCTCTATTTCCTACCATCCATAAATATCCCTTTGTTTTGGTTGAATGTCATCTACTCAGTACTTAAGGGACTCGGTTGCACCGCGGACCTGTGTTTACTAAGTGACTCGAGTTATTGTAATGTTTCCGATGCAGTACCGAGTATCCCAACCTTCGTTAGGACGGCACTATGGACTATTCATGTAAAATTGACAATTTAAGTGATAACTGGCCTGGTTTATCTCATTTAAGTGGGTCGTTGTCGGCTGAACGCTCACAAAGTAAACGATTCAATCTCATTCGATCTCCCAGTTGCAAATGAGAGCTTTGGGGAGGTGTGAAAACTGGGTGCCCGTAGTACGTCTTCTGTCAGAGAGCACAAATGCCTGATAGCGCCGCACAGTAAGAGTCATGTTAGGGTCTGAAATGAAAGCTACGTTTTTCGCTTTTTGGTGTTAAAAATAATGAAATCATCATTTATGAGCAATGTTTTGCTTGTCCTAAAATAAATATGTTTGGTAAGTAAAGAGCCACACTTGTAATTATCATGGGTAGACTAGAAATAGAGAGATTTTTAAAAAAATTGATAACATGTGAAAATTAGTTAGTATCCTGACCTCGCAAGATAAAATGTTTGATTCATAAATGCACTAGTCAAAGGAGAAATAATTATTACAACAAAAAGCTGCTAATACAACTATGTTATTAAGAATTTAAAGTTGGCATATTCTGCAGTCATATTATTATAATTATAATTATTATTATTAGTTTACTATATTTCATTAATATTCGTTCAAATTAATGACATCCTCGAGTATAGTCAAATATATAAAAACCGATGGACTAGTTCAGTTTCCATGCTATTTCCGGTACAACACGAAACGTGACTGGAAATTATAATTCTCATAGATTTCTAATCTCACGTTCTTACATTTCAAAAATGTATCTACATCATCGTTTGCTAGAAATGTTGCTGATAATACAATCCAAAGGAAGCGTTTCTAGTCCTGATTCTCCACGTTCATACAAAACTTCTTATACTTAATTTCCTCTAGGAGTTCTATATGCCATGAACGTCTTAATGAAATATAAGGCTTTATAGCTAACTGCAGTTCAGTCATTGTGTAAAGTCCATCAAGATCCTCTTGCGGGAACCTTTTAAAGACCGAGGCCGAAAGGGTGTCGTGGTTATGACACTGTATTCGTTTTCGGTCCAGATCTCCGTCCGGTCATCCACTTTTAAGTATTTCGTTGTTAACTCAAAACCATTCAATATCGGGACTATTCCTTTGAAAAATTCCTTTCTGTAATGACCTCGTCGTTGACGGGCCGCTAAGTATTCACCTCCCTTTCCTGCAAATTCTGGAAACATTAACACTAGTTACGAGAGGACCGAAACGAACAATTGAGTACGCTCAATTCCCAGATATGTTCGACTTCGGACATGCCAGCAGAACGTGCACATTGAAGAAGCTGACGAAGAAGGTTTGTACATCCCTCGCAACATGTGTGGGTGCATTGTTATATGTTAATACGACACCTCCCTAGAAGCCACAGGCAGTGTTCAACTGCAGTTTGAGACGTGTTACGTTTCTGGACGATGGAAGCAGAAGAAAGCCACGGCAGAAAAACCGTACAGCCTTCCGCTTTGACAGATAGACGTGCGCATGCCGATTACAGTGCTCGAAGGTCAGACCAACACTGTGGACGAAAAGGCAATGTTCGTATGGCCGTGCGAAAGAAAGAAGATGAGGTCAATTAGAGACGGTGCACAATCTCAGTTACAGAAAGGATGAGGAAGGAAATCTACCATGTTCTTTTTGAAGGAACACTCCCGGCTTTTACCTTAATCTGGATGGCCAGGCGACGATCTGAAATCCCGATTTCCGGAGTGCGAGTTTAGTGACTTACCATTGCAACGCCTCGTTCGGTACGGTCACATGGACGAGAAAATGATCATCCCGGGCTTGTCACGTTTAATGGCCCAACATCCGCTTGTTGCCGCGTACGACACTCTACTATCTACTGTCTGGTCAAAAGTATCTGGAGACAACTATGTAAAGCGGAATTGACCACTAGATGTTACGAGAGGGTGACCTGCCGGTATTAAAAGAGGCGAAGATTGTGTTGTCAGTAGGGAAGCAATAACAGCACAATGGGTCGAGCAGTAGCGATGACGTATGGTTTGTAGGGGGCTCAACTGCGCGGTCCCCAGCGCTCGTACAAAGTTCCAATGTTTACACAGTCCAATTTTTTCACAGTCCAATCTAGCCACTGTCACGAATGATGATGATGATGATGATGATGAAATGATGAGGACAACACAAACACCCAGTCCCCGGGCAGAGAAAATCCCCAACCCGACCGGGAATCGAACCCGGGACCCCGTGATCCAGAGGCAGCAACGCTAGCCACTAGACCACGAGCCGCGGACACGGTCAGTACTGATCAGTAACTTCGAACGCGGACTAGTTACTGGATGCCACCTGAATAACAAACCCATTAGGGATATATCAGTCCGTCTAAAGTTGCCGAAGTCAACTGTTGGTGGTGTGAATGTGAAGCGAAACGCGGAGGAACAATCACAGTTAAATCTGACGGACAGGGACCGTCGAGCTTTGTGGAGGGTTGTAATAAAAATTCTCATGAAATCAGCGGAAGGAATCACTCGCGACTTCCAAAATGCTACCTGCACTGTAGGTAGCTCAATGACTGTGCGTAGGAAGTTAAAAAGAGTAGGTGCAATGGTCGAACAGGTCTTCATAAGCCACACATTTCTGTAGTCAACGCTAAGCGACGCTTGAGGTGGTGTTAAGAGCGATGCCACTGAACAGTGGATGACTGGAAACGAGTCATTTTGAGTGATGAAAATCCAGTAGAAGGGTCTGAATTCGGCGAAAACTTGGAGAACATTAATTGCCATCATGCGTAGTGCCAACAGTAAAGTACGGAGGTTCAAATGGTTCAAATGGCTCTGAGCACTATGCGACTTAACTTCTGAGGTCATCAGTCGCCTAGAACTTAGAACTAATTAAACCTAACTAACCTAAGGACATCACACACATCCATGCCCGAGGCAGGATTCGAACCTGCGACCGTAGCAGTCCCGCGGTTCCGGACTGAACGCCTAGAACCGCGAGACCACCGCGGCCGGCAAAAGTACGGAGGTTCAAATGGCTCTGAGCACTATGGGACTTAACATCTGAGGTCGTCAGTCCCCTAGACTTAGAACTACTTAAACCTAACTAACCTAAGGACATGCCCGAGGCAGGACTCGAACCTGCGACCGTAGCAGCAGCGCAGTTCCAGACTGAAGCGCCTAGAACCGCTCGGCCACAACGGAAAGTACGGAGGAAGTGGTGGTACAGTATGGACATTTTTTTTATAATTATGATGTGCTCCCTTTATTGCGCTAAACGAGGAAGGATATGAACACATGTTACAGCACTGTGTACTGCATACAGTAAAGGAATAGTTCGGAGATGATGATTGCTTCTATCAGCATGATTGCATCCTGTCATAAAGCATTGGTTTATGGCCAATAACATTCCTGAAACGTGTTGGCCCACCCAGAGTCCCGATCTCAGTGCAATAAAACGCGTTTGGAGGAACTTAGAATGTCGACTTCGCTCCAGACTCCAGACTTCTCCAGTTTCGGCTCGAGGAAGAATGCGCTGCCATAACTCCAAAGACATTTAAGCACCTTAAAGAAAGTATCCGCAGCAGAGTTCAAGCCGTCATAAAGGTGAAGGCCGGACGCACTCCATATTGATGTTCACTAATAGCTGTCGGATACTTTTGATAAGACTGTGTACGCTGGCTCAATATGCACATCACCATTGTAGTAGCATGTCCTCTACAAGTGAATTGTCGCAGCATGACATGCTAATATGTTATCCTGGATCGGAATAATAAAATGACTGACGGCTTGTTGTTTACAGGACAACCACCGTAGTACCAGCCAATCGGTGAACGAGCTTGGCCACGTCTGCAGTTCTGTTCACCGCTGTCATATCGCTATGCAGAAGGCAGTGCGAGGAGAGCAGTACGCAGTCGGTACAGACAGTAGCAGACGACGACTGCGACGCTTTGTTTTCGTGGTCTGCTTTGTTTGTTTCACACGACTAAACTAGCTGCGAAACTGTGTAGAAAAATGATAAGAGTATTACCACGCCGCCATCAAATCCAGTATTGCACGTTAACGTTCAAATGGTTCAAATGGCTCTGAGCACTACGGGACTTAACATCTGTGGTCATTAGTCCCCTAGAACTTAGAACTACTTAAAACTACCTAACCTAAGGACACCACACACATCCATGCCCGAGGCGGGATTCGAACCTGCGACCGTAGCAGTCGCGCGGTTCCGGACTGAGCGCCTAGAACCGCTAGACCACTGCGGCCGGCTCACGTTAACGGGCAGCGTGTAAATACGAGTATATCCAAAATGGTAATGTCTAGCTGTTGCTGCCGTAGTCATATTGTCCGCCGCTCGTGGTCTCGCGGTAGCGTTCTCGCTTCCCGAGCACGGGGTCCCGGGTTCGATTCCCGGCGGGGTCAGGGATTTTCACCTGCCTCGAGATGACTGGGTGTTTGTGTTGTCCTCATCATTTCATCATCATCCAGGAAAGTGGCGAAATTGGACTGAGCAAAGGTTGGGAAATTGTACGGACGCTGATAACCACGCAGTTGAGCGCCCCACAAACCAAACATCATCATCATCACGTAGTCATATTGTGTGTGCTAACGTGAGATGACAACATAGCCTCCTCCCATGCTCGACTGTCAGTAGCTTTGTTACATAGAAACAGATCAGAACTCAGTTACATGCTGAAATTGCGCCTTTTGAAGTCGACGATGACTACTGTCCCTGGCTTTCACTTTTCCATTTACTTTGACGAGTCTTCATGGGCCGTGATTGGCGTAACACTGACATACTTGACAAAAAACCAGGACGCTGCTGGCTCTACGTGTGCGCCATCTTAATTGCTACCGGCGCTTTGATTCATTCAGATCAGTCGTCCTCGATGTAGCAATTATCATAATCGTAAATGTATAAGGTCATGGCTTTGAAATACTTTATCCGCTCCGAAGGACGTGACTGAACTAAATAATCTAGCTGCCTTCCTTTCTTAAAAAAAAATCTTTTGCTTGTTCAGAAGGTATTCCGTTATCCTCCATACTTCCAAAACATCTGCTCCACCAATGTTACCTTGATATCCGTTACTACAAAATTCTATCACTCGCTCGAAATACTTGAACGCTATGCTCCCCCCCCCCCCCTCTCCCTTGCCTTCTGCATCTGTTTACCTTCACCCACGTTGATTCTTTACTGTCCCATCAAATTGTCATCCCTCCTAGCTCACAATGAACTCCTTCGTATACTCAGCACACTCCGTAAACTGGTCTCCAACAACTGAGTTGTTCGCACCTAAATTCAAATCCTGCTGCGCAGCGGAGCATATGCCAACAAACCACCTATTCTACACATACGCGCACTTCATACCCTGCCCTAATTTCAATCGACTCCTACTCCGATACGATAAAATCCGCCCTAATATTGATCCATCCTATCCCCTCACCGTTAGTTTCACTCCCTATCAGACCCTACATCACGTGTCCACTTCCCCTTCCCCCGCCCCCGTCCTCTCCATCTTTCGCCTATTACTATCCCACTCATACCATGGTCGGACGCACATCCCATTCCCCTACTCCATTTCTGTTTCCTGCCACGCACTCCTCAAAAAATGGCTCTGAGCACTATGGGACTTAACTTCTGAGGTCATCTGTCCCCTATAACTCATAACTACTTAAACCTAACTACCCTAAGGACATCACACACATCCATGCCCGAAGCACTATTCGCTGTAGCGCCTAGAACCACACGGCCACTGCGGTCGGCCACACAGGAACAGCCACGGCCGATTTCTTTACCTTTTCCAAACTGCAGTACCGTTTATGTTAGATTATACTGTTATTGACGGACCGTCCTATCATGCCAGCATAGACTTTCCCACATGTACACGGTATGCGGTATACTCCCAACATTGCGAATTCCTTTTCAGACATACCAAAATCTTAGTATTTAGAACCCTTATCATTACACTCAGTCAGTGTATACAAGGTGTAATCCAAAAAGTGAGGTCGTTGATGAATTGTAGCAACAAAGAGGTGCGTCTGTCACTTTGCTTACGCGTCAAGCAAAATATATTGTTTTAAGTAGGAATATACGACACTCGTAACTGGTTGTAGCCTGTAGCCAAGTGACAAATTTTTTGACTCAGCCGTATGTCTGTTATTAATTAGAAAAATGGTCTATTGCCTGCTGCAATGCAGGTGTTTTCAACCCAGACGCTTTTTATTTAAAAAATGAATCTTCTATAAGCATGAGTTACTTTTTCCTTAAAACATTCTAATGGCATTCATAACGGCAAAGTTATAATGACACACCCCTTTTTGCTAAAAATATTTATCTGCAATACGTGAAAAATAATTTTGCTTACTGTAACCGAGTATTCATTGCATGCAGGTGGTTATAAAGGTTTAAACGACTGGGACAGTGCTTCGGTATTTGAATGTGCGAAGCACCACTGCAGCAACCACACACTGCCAAAAACCTAAAGTTTAAGGAGATGAGGCTAACAATTAGGTAAGACTATGTATGTGGGAGAGGAGAAGGTAGACGGTGAAGAGTGAAGTTGGCTGACGTCAAAAGAGACCGAGAAACCTGAAAGAATGACGCAAGAGTAGCGAGGAAAGGTTTGCTGATCGTTACAGGTCCATAAAGAATTCAAAGCTGCAATAACGATTAAACGAACGAAATGTAACGTCTATGATGTGATAGTATCAGGCGTGAGCAGTAAGAATATATTTATAAGTTTAATTAGCATCGTTCGATGACAGTAAACTTCATTACCGTGTTAAATGTTTATTTGTTGTCAATTTCTGCAGTAAGTGATTAAAAGTGTTTAACTATAGACACATTAGTGTTACTTTATTAGTCACATTTATAATTATTTATTTACTGACTTGTTTCGAAGCATTCTTGAGAAGCGAATGTAGCATGTAAAAATCATGTAACTAAGAGGGCCCGCTGAAAATTAATGCGTCCGAATTTTTTATGTGAAAATACTTAAGGGTTTTAAAATTAAACAAGCTTTACTCACATTCTACATCTCTATTCTTCGTGTCTGCATATTTATTTCTCATCACTTAGAACTACTTAAACCTACCTAACCTAAGGACATCACACACATCCAGGCCCGAGGCAGGATTCGAACCTGCGACCCTAGCGGTCACGCGGTTCCAGACTGTAGCGCCTAGAACCGCACGGCCTCACCGGCCGGTCGCACTCCTCATCCTTCCATTAACCCTCATCACTAGATTTACATCCCACTGCACCCCTTTGCTTATATCCACACAATATGACCCTACATAACCTCTAACCTTCCCTTTCCTAACTACGAATTCCCAGTGCAGGTCTTTCAGCTGTCAGTGAATGTATAGCGCTGTATATCATTTTATTTTTTTATTATTACTTTTTAAAAGTAACAAAAAAAGTATAAAAAGCTAACACCTATTATTTTTCATACATCATCAATGAAAATCATCTTTTTAAATAATTCTAAAAACTAATGTAAATGTTTCACCTTTTTTTTACTTATGTACCTTTCAAATCATTAAGCTGAAGAGCCGAAGCTTTCACCACTGACTGCCCATCCCTGTGGTCAGACTGGGCAACGGGGATGAACGAAAGTAAAATGAAAAGAAGAAGGCGCTCTGTAATTCCTTCGCACTTAAATTATAATACTGTGTCGTGATGCTGGTAAATTTTGTGCCAACAAATGTACATTAATGTTTCTGCTACCTATAGTGACTGCGCCAAGAGTATTAATGTATTTAGTCCATAGCATAGCCGCTACTCGAAATAAGTACTCCTTCTTCAACTTATTTATCAGTGTTGCCTTTCGGTCTCTGGGAGTTCATCTTCAGGCTCTATACGCAGTCCTCTTCAAACAATTTCAGTTTTGGTCGGCCTAAATAATAAAATGCTGTTAATATTAAGTTCTTAGTGGGTAGTAGCGATTTTGGATAACATTACTTAGCCTGGCAGCGCCAAAGCAGCTCATAACTTCTAATTGTCTGATCTTGACAGTTTCATATTACGTAGGCAATCATTACGAATTTTTATTTAATTCAGTGTGAAGATTTTTTTCTAAAGCTCGAACTGTATCGAAAGTGGTAATTATGTATCTGGCAACTGGCAGAATGAATTAAAACGTATTTATGAGATTTGGTACGCTCAAAAATCATGAGGTCGGTTAACTGAGCAGACTCAGTTTAAATGTACAGGAAATTGTAACCACCGTTCATAATAATCTTACCCTGTCTAAGCTACCTTGTGAATTTATATTAGTTTGTGTATTCTAGTAGATACAAAACGAAATTATTACCACATTTTTTGGCGACTGTGGCCCTTCACAGTCTATCTACGTAGCAATTTTTTTTCTGACAAACAAGAAGCTTAGAGTTAACATCTCGTCGACAGTGAGCTCATCAGAGACGGAATAGCGTTGGGAATAAGTCGACTATCGTCTTATCGAGGGGACCATCCCAGCATGCTTCCCAAGTAATTTAGGGAAATTACAGTTAATTCAAATATGGATGGCCAGAACGGAATTTTAACCTTCAGGATGTATATTCAAGGATGTGAATTCAAGAATTCCAAAAGGGGCCTGATTAAAGAAGTGTATATTTAGTCCTTAATAAAATCTATTATATTAAAATATCAAACTCTTACTTCATGGAATCATTACCAAACAAGTAGAAGATACATATATGCTTAAATGCATTAGCAGTAATCGACAAAGATGTTTTTTATTCAGAAACATATACCGGGTGATCAAAAAGTCAGTATAAACTGGAAAACTTAATAAACCACGGAATAATGTAGATAGAGAGGTAAAAATTGACACACATGCTTGGAATGACATGGGGTTTTATTAGAACAAAAAAACAAAGTATTGCTAGACGCGTGAAAGATCTCTTGCGCGCGTCATTTGGTGATGATCGTGTGCTCAGCCGCCACTTTCGTCATGCTTGGCCTCCCAGGTCCCCAGACCTCAGTCCGTGCGATTATTGGCTTTGGGCTTACCTGAAGTCGCAAGTGTATCGTGATCGACCGACATCTCTAGGGATGCTGAAAGACAACATCCGACGCCAATGCCTCACCATAACTCCGGACATGCTTTACAGTGGTGTTCACAACATTACTCCTTGACTACAGCTATTGTTGACGAATGATGGTGGACATATTGAGCATTGCCTGTAAAGAACATCATCTTTGCTTTGTCTTACTTTGTATTGCTAATTATTGCTATTCTGATCAGATAAAGCGCCATCTGTCGGACATTTTTTGAACTTTTGTATTTTTTTGGTTCTAATAAAACCCCATGTCATTCCAAGCATGTGTATCAATTTGTACCTCTCTATCTACATTATTCCGTGATTTATTCAGTTTTCAAATTTATACTGACTTTTTGATCACCCGGTATTTTAATAACTTCTCATCAACCATAAAATGTATGGCTGCTCATAAAGTACATTTTGAAACAAGACTGAAGGATTTGTTGGTGACCATCTCATTCAGGCTCACCAATGAATTTTTTACCTGAATTAATTTGTGACTTTATTGTTAATAATACTAAGAGGCTTCTATGTAAATTTGACTTCTTCATTTCTCAAGTGGGTATATATATGACAAGTACAATTACGTAGTGTAACTGTTTTATTCGGATAATTCATGGTTACAATAACCTGCGTATTATCGTATGCACTTCAGGGCTAAACATGTACGCCTTAATGTCAATTATTGTATTGACTCGTAAATGGTAATATGTTGTATATTTTGCCTTGACCTGTCTCTACAGTTCCTCCCCCCACATCATCTCCCTGCCCCCTCCCCCCCCCCCCCCCCCCACACGTACACAAAACACGCGTACATAATTTCCTCAATTTCCAAATTAACCATTCCTTGATACTTCAAAATGTGTCCATCAAACTATCCCTTCTCTTAATCAAGTTGTGCCATAAAGGTCTTTCCACTTTAATTCAATTCAGAATCTCTTCAGCTGTTATGCCATCTACCCACCTGTCTTAAGCGTTCTTCTGTAGCACCACACTTCAGAAGTTTCGGGTGAAACAATAGGGATCAGATCTGCATTGAGAAACACGTCAAAATTCACCAATTTGCACACAAACTGAGAACTGAAACCAACAGAACCTGAGCAGACGAACAGACAAGGAACTTCAGCGAGAAGATACAGAGTTTCTGAGGGAGGGAGGAAGCAAACTAAAAAAAAAAAAGTAGCGGCGCTCCGAACTCATTTGCCTGAACTATTATCTAGTCACATTAAGCGTTATTCCGAACTAGCCGCTCATTTAGCCATATTATCACAACATTGCTCCGTTGCGTAATCATTAACGACGTCGTACTAAGGCCGGCACGGCGTAAAGGTTAATTTCAATTAACTCGCGCAGTAATGAAATAAGAGAAGATCGGAATATTTCATCCAGTATTCGTTGTGCGTAGGAATGCCAGCAGTGAGATCAATTATAAGCGAGCGGAGCGTTGCGCAGGGCGTAATTGCCTGGGCCGGGCTGGGTGCTCGGGGTGACCCGGGAACAGCTGAACAGCTGCTCGCCAAGGCCTGGAGACACCGCGCCACTCATTTATCTTCTGCCGCCATCAATACCAAAATATATACCGTTCGCCGAATAACATTCGGCCGGCAATACGTGATACCTCTCTCCGTTGCCGTAATTACGGCACGAGCCGAGCGGTGAATAATTTCCGACCTAAACCGCCTAATAAGCATTCCGGTCGCCAAGCATCTCACGGACAATCCTCTCCGTTTAGTTTCACTGTATGTGACCAGAATTAGTTATACCATTTTGTATAGTTCATCTGTCTTGCTATGTTACTGTGACTGGTGTAGAGACGGACGCAGGAATAAAATAGATAAAAGAAATAAAAAATAATAATAGTGCTCTTTCTGAGAAGGCAGATAATTAAATATTTGAAACTGTCAACATACTGATGTTATTAAAATACTCAATACGTACAGTGCACTACGTCTCACAATTCACTAAAAACTGTCGGTAGTTATTTAAACAAAGAAACTCAAGGAGTAGATAACGACAAATGTTCGGGATTACAAATGGATAGAGTTGCGTTCTACCAAAAAAATTGTTCGATAGTTTTCGTATACTACGTAAACGACGCAGTAAATGGTAGGTTTACCGGCAGTTCAAAATGGTTCAAATGGCTCTGAGCACTATGGGACTCAACTGCTGTGGTCATCAGTCCCCTAGAACTTAGAACTACTGAAACCTAACTAACCTAAGGACATCACACACACCCATGCCCGAGGCAGTATTCGAACCAGCGACCGTAGCAGCAGCGCGGCTCCGGACTGGAGTGCGTAGAAGCGCACGGCCACCGCGGCCGGCTTTACTGGCAGTATTGGTAGCATTAGTAGAGAAAGAAACATGAATGTGTAAGAGAGAAACTGGGACTCGAAGATTTTTCTCTGTTTGTTGTTTGTTTAGTTGGTTGTTTTGCATGGAATTAGAACCGCACACAACTCGTTATTGAATATTTTATATCATAGAATATAAATTGCGTTTGATAAGTAATAAAAATAAGTTGATCGCGTAACTTCTGCGCTTGTATGCAACCAAAGCAATAACTTTTTATGCAAGTACAATTTGTATGCGCGCCGGCCTTAGCGGCCCAGCGGTTCTAGGCGCTACAGTCTGGAACCGCGCGACCGCTACGGTCGCAGGTTCGAATCCTGCCTCGGACATGGATGTGTGTGATGTCCTTAGGTTTAAGTAGTTCTAAGTTCTAGGGGACTGATGGCCTCAGCAGTTAAGTCCCATAGTGCTCAGAGCCATTTGAACCAGCCAATTTGCATGCATAAACCTACATATATATAATTATTGTTGTTAATTTGCACTCAATAATACATTCTTCATCATGATAAAAGGCAAGAGTTTCCTGTTATTATTGATAAATGCGACAAATATTTATGAATAAGAGGCACATGTTTTATGAACGTCGGCGAAGTACTGCAGCGATGTTTGATTTATTTTTGGTTTTGAAAAAAAAAAAGGTTCAAATAGCTCTAAGCACTTTGGGAGTTAACATCTGAGGTCATCAGTCCCCTAGGCTTAGAACTACTTACACCTAACTAACCTTAGGACATCACACACATCCATGCCCGAGGCAGGATTCGAACTTGTGACCGTAGCAGCAGCGCGGTTCCGGACTGAAGCGCCTAGAACCGCTCGGCCACAGCCGCCGGCTTTGGTTTTGAGGTTGTTTTCCTTTTTGTTGAGGAAATAGCGTTTTATAACGCTGTATGATAAATCAATATGGTTTTCCTCATTGTTACAACAACATCCCACCGTTTCACGTAAAAAATCAACAATTTTCGAATAAAACCTGAATTAAACACAAACAAGCTGAATTTTGCTATACATATTGTTTATTTTTCATTCATTTCCTACACGGTTTACCACTTACAGTTTGTAGGGGAATCTATTAAGACACTGATCGCATACGTAAGGAAAGCGTTCGTTATGAGGTAACGCCCAATACGTACGCGACACACTTAACTTACAGGTAATGCGGGTACGACTTTAATTGGCCAAGGTACTAGGAAAACTGCCGGCCGGAGTGGCCGAGCGGTTAAAGGCGCTACAGTCTGGAACCGCACGACCGCTACGGTCGCAGGTTCGAATCCTGCCTCGGGCATGGATGTGTGTGATGTCCTTAGGTTAGTTAGGTTTAAGTAGTTCTAAGTTCTAGGGCACTTATGACCACAGCAGTTGAGTCCCATAGTGCTCAGAGCCATTTGAACCATTTTTTTTACTAGGAAAACTACCGTATTCTCAGCTTACTTATAGTAATCTATGGCAGCCTACAGTAGTTTTATAACCCTACACATGGATCATAGCCGTAAGTGGAAAACCAACGATCTTGACTTCATGAAGCACCTCAGCTCAATTACATTCGTAGTACAAATGATTATACCCATAACGATTTTTGGGGGTATGAGGTGGAGGGTGAACAGAGTTTTCGCTGTTTTTATGCGGTCCGACACGACTTTCTCTCTTGTGCCATCCTGTTCACTTACACCAGCGTCGTGTATTATTTGGATTGTTTCTGACTCCAAAGCTACCTGCAAACCAACGAGAAGATCACATAATGCCGGATATCTGACGTACAGTCCAACCGTTTCATTTTGTTCTGAGACGCTCTTCTCGAGAATTTTATAGCTAAATGTATGAACGGTTCACTAGGTCTCAGAATAATCTTCAGGAACTTTCACAAAAGCAGGCTCGACAATAAACTGTCTCCTGATCCGTGCTTTCTCTGTTACCCCCCAAAATGACAGGCTCCTCAATTCTTTTTTATTTACGCGACACATTCTACGATTAGTTTGGCCGACTGCAGAAAACTCCCTGTACAGACAGAGAGCTTGGCAAACGTACGAGGGGGTGCTGAAAAGTAATGCTTCCGAATTTTTTACATGAAAAGTCTTAAAGTTTTTTAAATTAAACAAATGCTATTAACATTCTACATGTTTATTCTTCATGTCTACAAATTTGCCTCTTTCTACTGCTAGGGGCCTCCGAAGCGTAGTGTGTAAGAGGCGGTGAGTAACGGAATATGTCGGTGCGTGAGAAACAGCTTGCTGTAATCGAGTTTGTAATTCGAAGACTTCGTACGCAGGTGGAACACCCTCTTCTTCACCATGACAGTGCCAGACCACACACGAGCGCTGCGACATTTGCAACAGTCTGACACCTTGGGTCAACTGTCATTGATCATCCTCCATACAGCCTCGACTTGGCCCCATCCGATTTCCATCTGTTTCCAAAACTTAAATAACACCCTCGAGTACTTCACGTTGATAGAGATGCAGCAGTGCAAACAGAGGTGAGGTTCCGGCTCCGTCAAAAATATCAAACATTCTGCGATAACGGTATCAACAAACTGGCCTCTCGTTAGGAAACATGTGCTCGTCGCCAGAGTGACTACGTTGAGAAATAAATGTGTATACATGAAGAATATAGATGTAGAATGTTAACAGAGTTTGTTTTATTTCAAAATATTTACGAGTTTTTGTATTAAAAGTCGGAGGCATTACTTCTCAGCAAGCCGCCTGATAAACCACTTCTGTTGGAGACATTCGTGTTCAGGCATGCATGTGAGTTGAAGAGGGGTGTATAGCTTACAACGTCCGGTTAAACTCTTACGCCAAGTGGCGTTTGTGAGGCCAGCACGCTCGACAGTGTCCCCTTGATTGGCTGTCAACCCGAGTCTCTCGCTGCCAACGGTGTTCTTAAACACACTTGGAAGCGCACGTACGTAACAAATCTCTCGGCGGATCAATATTCCATTAGGGAAGCCAGCAAACTCTGAAAGCTCAATCATGAAGATTAATCTACAGTGACCGACCCTTCCCTACCGCCGCTCTGTCACTCGCCCCGCGTATATTTTTAGGAAACTAACGTATGCGGCAGAGGTGGGCTGTTTTTATGAGTACGCGGCGGGCTTCCCCACCCCGTGAACTCTGTTTTTAAATAATGCGCCGGAGATCAGATAATGAGTGAATCAATGACGCAGTCGGCGAGCAGAAACAATGACGCAGCCGTTCTCATTAAGGGCGCTGCAAACGCGTAAGGGGAGGGGCCAGATGCTTCCGATAGCGGCCGACAACCGCCGACGCTTCCCGAACGGCTCCGCGCCACTCCGCTCAATTCACACGCCGACCACCTTTGTACAAATATAAAAAAAAGGTTGCGCTGCCAGTTTCAGCGCTGAGCGTATCATTAAATGAATGCTTCGTTGCAGTAGTGCCCCATTACTGATATTAAAACCCCTTACTGCTTCCAGAAACGTACGTTCTAGTATAGTAGGAAAAATTTTCCGAGCGACAAACGGTAGGTTTTTTTCATCACAGGCAGTTCAACCAATGCACTATACACACTTCAGGAAAATGATCGCTGCATCGCATGTTTTGTTGTGTGTAAGTAATATTATCTGTACAAAACTGTAGTTTAACTGCAGGTGGACATTGTGTCCTACATGCTGGTTTAATGCACGCCACATTTTCAGTTGGAGCATACCGTCGTAATGGAACATCAGCACGTATTTCTTAAGTCGTATGTGGAACGTTTGCCAAGAGCATACCTGTAGGTGGGGCATGCTGGACTCTGAGGATATTACCTGCAATGACACTATCTCGCATACTTTTAATCCCCAAACGAGTGAGACTACAAAGTTTCCGACGATCCAGATTCCGTAGTTCTATTCTAATCATATGCCAAAATACATACAAGCTAAAACTGCTTCGAGGAAGAAAACGAAACAGCGTGTTTTCGAAGCATATCAATTTCTTTTTCACAGTCGGTTTTAACAGAAAATCTGTTCATCGTCGCTTAAAAAATATGTACCTTATATCTGCCAGACTCTTCATTGGACTATCGTGTAAAAATCTGAAGTAAATCAGGAAAGAACTTTCGAGATTTCTTTTAACAACGTTTCACCTTTGTACGTTAATATATATTTATAGGCTATGTGTAGTAAAAAAAGACATATAGCTTACGTCTGCTCAAACGTTTGGTAGAGCATCGTGTAAATATTTGATATAATTCAGTCAAGGCTTTGTCGAGATTTTTTGCTACAAAGGAACATTGCATCGCTCTGTCTGACAACACTGCAATATCGTATTTATCCGCCGATACCAGACAGTGACTTTCAATTAAAATGTCTCCCCTGTACGGGAATTACATAATGTGTGTACGAGTACAGGTTGTGACGCAGGAACGACCACATATGGAAGTAAAAGGAATGACCTTGATAAGAACTGGAGAATATATAAAATTTTATCCAACATCAGAGAGCGTAAGAGAATGAACCAAGTCACACCGGATTATATGACGATTTACTATCTAACAGGGCATGGTACTTATGGAAATCATGGACACAAAATTCAGCAAAGGCAGCCCCCTTGCATATCATGTAATATGAGAATGCTGTTAACATGGAGAAAGATAAGTTTAGCTTCCGCGGATGAGTCATATACGATATGATGAGAGAGACCGATCACTGTAAACCTTTAACTACAACTGCAAATAAAATTCATAGTAATCTCCACATAAATTTACAGACTGATTCAGCTGCCCCTACCGATGTCTTTTTATGCAGCTCACAATGTCATATCTGATCTCCAAAAACCGTGCCCTAGATTTTCATTTTCTCTCGCTCGCTACACACAAACTATTAGTCCCCCAGAAAAAAGAACAGGACCTTTTTTTGTAGTAAATGTAATGTAGAAATGTTAACTACATATCGAAATAACCAGCAACCAGTTGCATACAATAAATCATATTTCCCTAAACGGTTTCAGATACTTAGCGACCTACTACAGCCGGTTATAACTAGCATTATTTGCGAGAAGGGCACTGAGGACGCTAAGTCCCAGAAACCGGTCAAGAAAATAAAATTTCCTTTGCGCAACTTATTGCTGATTGTTTTGATGTATACAACTACTGCTGCTGAAGATTAAATTTGCTGTTCACTTTTTTCTGTAAGACTAATAAAATGGCTCTGAGCACTATGGGACTCAACATCAGTGGTCATCAGTCCCCTAGAACTTAGAACTACTTAAACCTAACTAACCTAAGGACATCACACACATCCATGCCCGAGGCAGGATTCGAACCTGCAACCGCAGCAGTCGCGCGGTTCCGGACTGAGCGCCGAGAACCGCGAGACCACCGCGGCCGGCGGTAACACTAATACAGTAGTTTGCGCGTAGCGAGAGAGAGAATATGAAAATCTCGCGCGTGATTTTAGAAGGCAGATGTAACATTGCAGGTTGCATAAAACGTCATCGATAGGGGCAGCTGACTCTCCTTGTATGCTCGCATGTCGTAGTAAACTCTAAGAGGAGTATAGTGGTTCTGTGTATACGTGTGTGAGTGATATTAGCTAATGTCCATATTCTCAGTGAGGCATGAGTCAAAAAATGGCTATGAGCACTATGCGACTTAACTTCTGAGGTCATCAGTCGCCTAGAACTTAGAACTAATTAAACCTAACTAACCTAAGGACATCACACACATCCATGCCCGAGGCAGGATTCGAACCTGCGACCGTAGCGGTCTCTCGGTTCCAGACTGAAGCGCCTAGAACCGCACGGCCACTGCGGCCGGCTAGGCATGAGAGACTTCCAGCTACGTAATATACAGGGTGTTACAAAAATGTACGGCCAAACTTTCAGGAAACATTCCTCACACACAAATAAAGAAAAGATGTTATGTGGACATGAGTCCGGAAACACTTAATTTCCATGTTAGAGCTCATTTTAGTTTCGTCAGTATGTACGGTACTTCCTCGATTCACCGCCAGTTGGCCCAATTGAAGGAAGGTAATGTTGACTTCGGTGCTTGTGTTGACATGCGACTCATTGTTCTACAGTACTAGCATAAAGCACATCAGTACGTAGCATCAACAGGTTAGTGTTCATCACGAACGTGGTTTTGCAGTCAGTGCAATGTTTACAAATGCGGAGTTGGCAGATGCCCATTTGATGTATGGATTAGCACGGGGCAATAACCGTGGCACGGTACGTTTGTATCGAGACAGACTTCCAGAACGAAGGTGTCCCGACAGGAAGACGTTCGAAGCAATTGATCGTCGTCTTAGGGAGCACGGAACATTGCGGCCTATGACTCGCGACAGGGGAAGACCTAGAACGACGAGGACACCTGCAATGGAAGAGGCAATTCTTCGTGCAGTTGACGATAACCCTGATGTCAGCGTCAGAGAAGTTGCTGTTGTACAAGGTAACGTTGCCCACGTCACTGTATGGAAAGTGCTACGGGAGAACCAGTTGTTTCCGTACCATGTACAGCGTGTGCAGGCACTATCAGCAGCTGATTGGCCTCCACGGGTACACTTCTGCGAATGGTTCATCCAACAATGTGTCAATCCGCATTTCAGTGCAAATGTTCTCTTTGCGGATGAGGCTTCATTCCAGCTTGATCAAATTGTAAATTTTCACAATCAACATGTGTGGGCTGACGAGAATCCGCACGCAATTGTGCAATCACGTCATCAACACATATTTTCTGTGAACGTTTGGGCAGGCATTGTTGGTGATGTCTTCATTGGGCCCTATGTTCTTCCACCTACGCTCAATGGTGCACGTTATCATGATTTCATACGGGATACTCTACCTGTGCTGCTAGAACATGTGCCTTTCCAAGTACGACACAACATGTGGTTCATGCGCGATGGAGCTCCTGCACATTTCAGTCGAAGTGTTCGTACGCTTCTCAACAACAGATTCGGTGACTGATGGATTGGTAGAGCCGGACCAATTCCATGGCCTCCACGCGCTCCTGACCTCAACCCTCTTGACTTTCATTTATGGGGGCATTTGAAAGCTCTTGTCTACGCAATCCCGGTACCAAATGTAGAGACTCTTCGTGCTCGTATTGTGGACGGCTGTGATACAATACGGCATTCTCCAGGGCTGCATCAGGGATTCCTCGCGACGGAGGGTGGATGCATGTATCCTCGCTAACGGAGGACATTTTGAACATTTCCTGTAACAAAGTGTTTGAAGTCACGCTGGTACGTTCTGTTGCTGTGTGTTTCCATTCCATTCCATGATTAATGTGACTTGAAGAGAAGTAATAAAATGAGCTCTAACATGGGAAGTAAGCGTTTCCGGACACATGTCCACATAACATATTTTCTTTCTTTGTGTGTGAGGAATGTTTCCTGAAAGTTTGGCCGTTCCTTTTTGTAACACCCTGTAGAAAAGTAAAGCAACTCCGTGAACAGGCCCAGACGACACCGCCATGCTGACCGGCTGCCGTCTCACCCTTCAGCCAACTGGCGTCGTGCGGGTTATGTACGGGCACAGGTCAGCACTCCGCTCTCCCGGTCGTTGTCGGCTTTCCAGACGTTGAAGCCGCTACTTCTCACTCAAGTATCTCTTCAATGTGCCTCACAAGACCGAGTGCATCCCCGTTCAAATCCTCCTACCACGAAAAATTCACTGCGAGTACCAGGAGCTTGTCGATACCAGAATGAGAGGAAATAAAAAAAAAAAGATCGAAGAATAACGTATGGGACTGTGTGGAAAATCCGATACGAGCTACGCGACTGAACGGACGATGAATACTAAAGAGCCATGTGGAGTAGTGCTATTTCGCGGATTTAGTCACGATTGAGCTAAAGTAAAAAAGTGTTGCACCCACAACTATAAAAGTTTGCACCTCTCTAGGCCGGGACGTGGTGACTGGCCGTATCACAGTCGCCAACAAAACGCACGCAGTGGTTAATTCACACGCTGCCCCTGTTGTCACAAGGGCCAAATGCGCGGGTAAAAGCCCGTTTATGGCGCGTTAGTGAGACATGTTAATTGGTGCGATGACTCAGCACCATCAGCAGCCACGACTGACGGGCAGCGCCGTGTTTGCCGCCGGTAACCTGCTTCCGATAGAATAATTACGCCGCCCCGCCAAGAACTGCCCCGAACAAATTTACACACGCAATCGTGTGGTTCCATCCCCGTAGACGCCGAGGGGTGTACCGGGAGGGAATATTGTGTCAAGGCGAGAACTGCCCAAGTATAAACTGCGAAGTAACGAGAATAAGAGAACAAACAGAGGAAACTTCATCCCTTTTCGCTTACTCTGAGTCACATTTTTCACGGCCTTTTTCTCCTGAATCGCTCCCCGGGAATCCAAAGTGATTCCGTCAACAACCTACCCTTTGTTTCGTAACTCCCCCCCCCCCCCCCCCCGATATTCCACCATTATTCTAATGAGATTACGCAGTGGTTCAATTAACACTTCAACATTACTCCGTATCGGATATGACATACACGGTGGTACGATGGTCGTCGACCCAGGGGCAACCAGTTCGAATCTGGGTAATCGAAGAAATTTACATCACGGAGTTTGGTGCCTAGTTTACGGAATGGTTATAATTAAACTTTCGCTATTTGAGCGAGTGTAAACAGAAAGCCCTTTACCGTACAGATTCCTAGCTTTACAGGAATGACATGCAGAATGCGTGCTGCAGAATTGGCATTGTTAGTAGTTTTAGTGTCAAGACTTATCGTTAGGCGACGGTACTGGTACGGCGACATAAGGTGGAAACACAAGCAGCAGTGGACATTACAGTTGCAGACAGTTAAGATGGGTCTGGACAAGGTGATGGTTCAAATGGCTCTGAACACTATGGGATTTAACACCTGATGTCATCAGTCCCCTAGAACTTAGAACTGCTTAAACCTAACTAACCTATGGACATCACACACGTCCATGCCCGAGGTAGAATTCGAACCACCGACCGTAGCGGTCGCCCGGTTCCAGACTGAAGCGCCTAGAACCGCTGAGCTTTACTTTGCACAGCTGTTTTATCAAAGCAACAGCAATAGTGCTGGTGCTGTTCGCCAGTATCGTCGCATTAAAGGAATGCGGAGAGGTCCTCTTTCCGCACCGGTGTTGATGAACATGATTCGGAAGTTCGAATTAACTGGTGATTTGGGAATTGCTCCTGGGAGTGGCCGACCGTCAGTTGGCTCACAGTTGAAGAAGTTACTGTTGCCGTGGCTGAGAATGCTGGACGCTATGTGGGATCTTCAAGCAGTCCACTTTCTGTGTAACGACAAGCTGATCATTCCATGGTTCACCGTTGTTTCGGGCAGTAGTAGAGCCATCTCTAGTGCGGTTCCATGCCGTGGTGGATGCAGGTGGCCGTCAGACTGAGCAACGATTGCAAACTGGAATGTAAATACGGTACACAGTTAATAAATGTTACCCTCTCATTAAGAAATTAAAATGCGTTTCTTTCAATGCTTTATTCGTTATCTCACTTCCGCCTGTCCTTACAAATGTTTCCGCGAAGTTTCGGTCTTCTAAGGTCACTCGTTTTTCATGGAGACCCTCTCAAATAGCGAAAGTTTAATAATAACCACCCTACACCCTCATGACACCGCAAGGTAGAGAACGACACGGCGGTCGGTGGACATCCCTTGGGCCTTCACGGAATCCTAACGGCAGTGACCCGTGCAGTTATAACATGTGACTGTTTATGATAGTCCATCAGATGTTGACGTTAAATTTGGCATCAAGTTCGCTTATAGTGATAGAGTTTCCCACCACTGTGGCACTTTCCTCTACCTGTAACCTTTAACACCTCAGATACCATTTCTTTGTTCATTAAACTTTTCATTAGCTGGAATTTTTTCAGCATTTCTATGTGCAACTTGGAAGTGAGCTGATAAGGCGTATTTTTGTATGTTGCAGTTGTAATGCACAAGGACAAAGAAGACTCTCAGTATCGCAACAGGGACCTGACCGCCTACGACCACTCGCCTTTGGACGGCGACATGTTTCTTCAGGTAAGTCTGTTCAACACTAGTCTACATTCTGGGACGGATCGTAGTTTCTTAATTTCTCCTCCCTCAAAATCCTCGACCGCTCCAACTGTAGCTCCCTGTCACTCGCAATTTTAACGTAACACAGTTCTCTATAATTTAATAATTGTAATAAAATACAGGGCTATTACAAATGATTGAAGCGATTTCATAAATTCACTGTAGCTCCATTCATTCACATATGGTCACGACACACTACAGATACGTAGAAAAACTCATAAAGTTTTGTTCGGCTGAAGCCGCACTTCAGGTTTCTGCCGCCAGAGCGCTCGAGAGCGCAGTGAGACAAAATGGCGACAGGAGCCGAGAAAGCGTATGTCGTGCTTGAAATGCACTCACATCAGTCAGTGATAACAGTGCAACGACACTTCAGGACGAAGTTCAACAAAGATCCACCAACTGCTAACTCCATTCGGCGATGGTATGCGCAGTTTAAAGCTTCTGGATGCCTCTGTAAGGGGAAATCAACGGGTCGGCCTGCAGTGAGCGAAGAAACGGTTGAACACGTGCGGGCAAGTTTCACGCGTAGCCCGCGGAAGTCGATGAATAAAGCAAGCAGGGAGCTAAACGTACCACAGCCGACGGTTTGGAAAATCTTACGGAAAAGGCTAAAGCAGAAGCCTTACCGTTTACAATTGCTACAAGCCCTGACACCCGATGACAAAGTCAAACGCTTTAAATTTTCGGCGCGGTTGCAACAGCTCATGGAAGAGGATGCGTTCAGTGCGAAACTTGTTTTCAGTGATGAAGCAACATATTTTTCTTAATGGTGAAGTGAACAGATACAATGTGCGAATCTGGGCGGTAGAGAATCCTCACGCATTCGTGCAGCAAATTCGCAATTCATCAAAAGTTAACGTGTTTTGTGCAACCTCACGGTTTAAAGTTTACGGCCCCTTTTTCTTCTGCGAAAAAAACGTTATAGGACACGTGTATCTGGACATGCTGGAAAATTGGCTCATGCCACAACTGGAGACCGACAGCGCCGACTTCATCTTTCAACAGGATGGTGTTCCACCGCACTTCCATCATGATGTTCGGCATTTCTTAAACAGGAGATTGGAAAACCGATGGATCGGTCGTGGTGGAGATCATGATCAGCAATTCATGTCATGGCCTCCACGCTCTCCCGACTTAACCCCATGCGATTTCTGTCTGTGGGGTATGTGAAAGATTCAGTGTTTAAACCTCCTCTACCAAGAAACGTGCCAGAACTGCGAGCTTGCATCAACGATGCTTTCGAACTCATTGGTGGAGACATGCTGCGCCGAGTGTGGGGGGAACTTGATTATCGGCTTGATGTCTGCCGAATCACTAAAGGGGCACATATCGAACAGTTGTGAATGCCTAAAAAACTTTTTGAGTTTTTGTATGTGTTCGCAAAGCATTGTGAAAAATCTCAAATAATAAAGTTATTGTAGAGCTGTGAAATCGCTTCAATCATTTGTAATAACCCTGTATAATTTTTTTTAAACATTGCGATAATTTTTGTATCAATCCTTAGCCTATCGTCTCAGCGCAGCTTACAAGAATAATAATTAACACGGCCTAAAATCGAAGTGTACATTGCACCATTATCAGTATTTTACTCAGCACGACGATGTGAACACAGACCTGCAGATATGGCTATGCGAGCCTGTAAATGAGTGGTGTTTCTTTCAGTCGTTTCCAGCTATGGTGAGGAGAGTCAGTGTTTCTCTTATTACTTCCTTAGAGGAGGGACTTCCCTTTCTGTCACGCCTAACTCAACCACCTGTAGTCTGTCGGTTCTACCTGCAGACTCAAGTACTGCATCGGCTCTGTTGTTAGCAGCTGGAAGATCAGTCTGTGAATGGCACTTTTACATACCGTCCGAAGCCCGTCGGCGCAAGCACATCCACGTAGGCTAGCTCTCAAGCGAGGATCTGAAAAGTGTCCTGTGTTAGACACCGCTAGTAATTTTCTAGACTTCCTTGCTGTTTACAGTTTTTATGTTGGTATATTTTCCGCTAATTATCTAACAAACTTGGAAACTGTTATATAAAAAATGTAAACATTTGTAAGAAAATGTTCTAGGGGTTCGGGGGAGGGGGGGGGGTGCTTTCAGTACCCCATTCCCCTCCCCCTTAGATCCGTACATTGCAGACGTTAAAAATAAAACCTGTGATTTATGTGACAAATTGTTTTCCAAGAACTGAGTTTCTCTTATAAGTTTCTAATTCATCCCGATACGAATAATTTTCCCCGCAAATGGGATAGACGTTAGGGAGCACACTCTGTAAGCAGCCCGGATCTTCGCAAATCTTTTTCATTCTACAAGTTGACGAAATATATTTAAAAGATAATGATTCATATAATGCATATACTAGATTTGTAGCTCATTGCTGATAAAATGGAATCTATAGCTATGTCGATGTAGCACGTTAAATTTTATCATAAATTAGCTGCGGTAAGCCCATAAAAAAACTATGCGTCTTTTCAAACGAAGACAAGAACAGGAATACGCAAAGGTTAACGTCTCATCGATGACGTGGTCGTAAGGCACGGAGAAAATGTTCAGTTTCTTGTCTCCGACTGTTAAAATCGAAAAATCTTTATAGCCGTATTACTCTTTTCTTGAAGAGAATAAGGCGAATAGTTATCGACCTGTCAGTGAAGAATTGCAATTTGTAGGTAAAAAATGCTCTTCTTTTTCGACGTCGGCATCGTTTTGGTGAACATACTTTATATAACATCTCTGAAGAGTCATAGTGGAACCACTGCAAAATACAGGGTGAGTCACCTAACATTACCGCTGGATATATTTCGTAAACCACATCAAATACTGACGAATCGATTCCACAGACCGAACGTGAGGAGAGAGGCTAGTGTAATTGGTTAATACAAAACATTAAAAAATGCACAGAAGTATGTTTTTTAACACAAACCTAAGTTTTTTTAAATGGAACCCCGTTAGCTTTGTTAGCACATCTGAACATATAAACAAATACGTAATCAGTACCGTTTGTTGCACTGTAAAATGTTAATTACATCTGGAGATATTGTAACCTAAAGTTGACGCTTGAGTACCACTCCTCCGCTGTTCGATCGTGCGTATCGGAGAGCACCGAATCACGTAGGGATCCAAAGGGAACGGTGATGGACCTTAGGTACAGGAGAGACTGGAACAGCATATTACGTCCACATGCTAACACCTTTTTATTGGTCTTTTTCACTGACGCACATGTACATTACCATGAGGGGTGAGGTACTCGTACACACGTGGTTTCCGTTTTCAATTGCGGAGTGGAATAGAGTGTGTCCCGACATGTCAGGCCAATAGATGTTCAATGTGGTGGCCATCATTTGCTGCACACAATTGCAATCTCTGGCGTAATGAATGTCGTACATCTGGTGTAATGTCGCTGCAGGCTGCCACAATACGTTGTTTCATATCCTCTGGGGTTGTAGGCACATCACGGTACACATTCTCCTTTAACGTACCCCACAGAAAGAAGTCCAGAGGTGTAAGATCAGGAGAACGGGCTGGCCAATTTATGCGTCCTCCACGTGTCCTATGAAACGCCCGTCGAACATCCTGTCGAGGGTCAGCCTAGTGTTAATTGCGGAATGTGCAGGTGCACCATCATGCTAATACCACATACGTCGACGCGTTTTCAGTGGGACACACTCTATTCCACTTCGTAATTGAAAACGGAAACCACGTGTGTACGTTTACCTCACCCCTCATGGTAATGTACATGTGCGTCAGTGAAAAAGACCAATAAAAAGGTGTTAGCATGTGGACGTAATGTGCTGTTCCAGTCCCTTCTGTACCTAAGGTCCATCACCGTTCCCTTTGGATCCCTACGTAATTCGGTGCTCTCCGATACACACGATCGAACAGCGGAAGAGTGGTACTCAAGCGTCAACTTTAGGTTACAATATCTCCGGATGTAATTAACATTTTACAATGCAACAAACGGCACTGATTACGTATTTGTTTATATGTTCAGATGTGCTAACAAAACTAACGGGGTTCCATTTAAAAAAACGTAGGTGTGTGTTAAAAAACATACTTCCGTGCATTTTTTATGGTTTGTATTAACCAGTTACACTAGCCCCTCTCCTCACGTTCGGTCTGTGGAATCGATTCGTCAGTATTTGATGTGGTTTACGAAATATATCCAGCGGTAACGTTAGGTGACTCACCCTGTATACTCTTACGACTCCCACCAACTCTACACCAGACTGAAAACGTTTTCTACTCACATATCCGTTTGGATATGGGAAGAATTGGAGGCCAGAGAGGTTTCCAAATGTTTTAACGATTCACACTTGTAATTCAGTAGTGTTCCTTCCGCCAAGGCGACTACACGAACCAGACACGTTTATGTGATCACCACCTAGGTTCGACGTCAGCGTGCAGTAACCTCTCACTGACGGCAGGTGGCAGCACTAGCAATATATGGCATATAAAGCGTGTCGTGGTGTTCGTGACTGGACGTACCCGCACCACGAAAATCCCTATCCCTTCACCCCTCCAGACAGGCCAAAACCACTCCTTCCTCGTCAGCCCTACGGCCCAGTCAGGCATAATTCGGCCTTACGTGCTCTGGTCTCGAGGAAGGATTTGAATCTCAACAATAAACACCCCGTCCTCACGCCCTCCGACAGGGAATACAGTTTTGTGGTCTCATCCGGGTTCGAGTCGGCTGGGGCGTCCCTCTCGCGTCGGTGCGAAACTCCTCCGCCCGACCCACCGAAATCTCCTGATTCCGACCTTCTAACCGAGGGTGTGTGTGCATTCCTCCGTCAGTCACCTCTCCTGAACCTCCTGAACCCAGACGAACTACGTCTATCAAGACCATCGTATGCGTAAGCTTCCCCGACTCTCATATCAGTCAGGACTAGCAGGCAAAGCACAAGAAGTGCTAATACTGCACCCACACGTGCCTGAGGATGGCATGTCACGTTAGCGAGCGAGCGAGCACGTCATGTTAGCGAGCGAGCGGTTAACATTCAGTCTTTGTCGTAGTGCGGAAAGGAAGCGATTTATCAGACGTCCATAAGGGCATGATCATTGGCTTTCGGGTCAAGCGTGGAAGGAAATACGAAAGGGCTAAGTTTGTAAATAGTTTGCGTGCCGCCGTGGTTAAAGCATACTTCGAATGTCAAAATGGCGCCGAGGCAAATATGGCACATCACGGGCCATACATTACAGGGTTGAACGACGGTTGCTGAGATGTGTACTGGCGAACAGACGTGCAACTGTTGAGCAATTGACAACAGCTTTTGTCAATGTAAACAATGCTTGTACTAATGGAGTTATGAATTCGCTTTTTATCAAAACAAAACAACATTGTTAAAGCGACTGGTAGCAGGAATTCATTTTCTTATGAGAGATAATATCGCATTCATGCTGTAACAGGCTTTCTCACAGCTGTACTGTATAATGAATAAGGTAAAGTCCATGTATACGTTTCACACGCGAACGGGTTTGCGTTGGCACACAGACGCACTATGGAAGATTAAAACGGGAAGGGATAAAAGAAGATAAAAAAGACATAATCCGAACACGCGCAACAGGGGCACTTGCTGAAAGATGCACGGTATGATACGCAGACGTGGAGAAGTGGCGGCGAGGCTGTTAAGTAAGTGTGCGGCCGGTGGGGCGGCTCAGCGTCGATTGTGATGTCTGCGCCGGGTATCGACAGGCCGCGTTCCCTGATTGAATCGGAAGCGGCGCGGATGCTGATTAATGACCCGCACTCGCGACGGCCTCTCGGCGGCGCTGAACAACTTGTTGTCGACCTGCCGTGATTTATCGGGTCGGAACGCTCAGCAAATGCCCCTCTCATCTGCCAGGAACAGACGCGTCACGGTGTGGCCACAAAAATCTGCTAATTTCTTCTCAGATCGCATACTTCCCAGTGGACAACTAGGTCGACGCTCCATTTCTATGTACGAGGATGGGTCAATACATAAAGTTCGGTCCATACAGAACGTCAACGGAATGGGAGAAACGACAGGTGAAAGTGAGGCTATCAGATATCACCCGCAGTACAAAAAGTCGGGATATAGCACAGAATTAAGGAACTAGCAATGAAAAAGTTTATTAACAGCCAAAGCAAAATTCTTAACCTATATCCTTGACAATTTATGTGGTAAAACTGAAGCACGTACACTGAAGAAACAAAGAAACTGGTGTTGTTGTTGTTGTGGTCCTCAGTCCTGAGATTGGTTTGATGCAGCTCTCCATGCTACTCTATCCTGTGCAAGCTTCTTCATCTCCCAGTACCTACTGCAACCTACATCCTTCTGAATCTGCTTAGTGTATTGATCTCTTGGTCTCCCTCTACGATTTTTACCCTCCACGCTGCCCTCCAATGCTAAAGTTGTGATCCCTCGATGCCTCAGAACATGTCCTACCAACCGATCCCTTCTTCTAGTCAAGTTGTGCCACAAACTTCTCTTCTCCCCAATCCTATTCAATACCTCCTCATTAGTTACGTGATCTACCCACCTTATCTTCAGCACTCTTCTGTAGCACCACATTTCGAAAGCTTCTATTCTCTTCTTGTCCAAACTAGTTATCGTCCATGTCTCACTTCCATACATGGCTACACTCCGTACAAATACTTTCAGAAACAACTTCCTGACACCTAAATCTATATTCGATGTTAACGAATTTCTCTTCTTGAGAAACGCTTTCCTTGCCATTGCCAGTCTACATTTTATATCCTCTCTACTTCGACCATCATCGGTTATTTTACTCCCTAAATAGCAAAACTCCTTTACTACTTTAAGTGTCTCATTTCCTAATCTAATTCCCTCAGCATCACCCGACTTCATTTGACTACATTCCATTATCCTCGTTTTGCTTTTGTTGATGTTCATCTTATATCCTCCTTTCAAGACACTGTCCATTCTGTTCAACTGCTCTTCCAAGTCCTTTGCTGTCTCTGACAGAATTACAATGTCATCGGCGAACCTCAAAGTTTTTACTTCTTCTCCATGAATTTTAATACCTACTCCGAATTTTTCTTTTGTTTCCTTTACTGCTTGCTCAATATACAGATTGAATAACATCGGGGAGAGGCTACAACCCTGTCTCACTCCTTTCCCTACCACTGCTTCCCTTTCATGCCCCTCGACTCTTATAACTGCCATCTGGTTTCTGTACAAATTGTAAATAGTCTGTCGCTCCCTGTATTTTACCCCTGCCACCTTCAGAATTTGAAAGAGAGTATTCCAGTCAACATTGTCAAAAGCTTTCTCTAAGTCTACAAATGCTAGAAACGTAGGTTTGCCTTTTCTTAATCTTTCTTCCAAGATAAGTCGTAAGGTCAGTATTGCCTCACGTGTTCCAACATTTCTACGGAATCCAAACTGATCTTCCCCGAGGTCGGCTTCTACTAGTTTTTCCATTCGTCTGTAAAGAATTCGCGTTAGTATTTTGCAGCTGTGACTTATTAAACTGATAGTTCGGTAACTTTCACATCTGTCAACACCTGCTTTCTTTGGGATTGACCTGCATAATATCGCGTAGGGCCCCCGCGCGTACGCAGAAGTGCCGCAACACGACACGGCATGGACTTAACTAATGTCTGAAGTAGTGCTGGAGGGAATTGACACCATGAATCCTGCAAGGCTATCCATAAATCCGTAGAATACGAGAGGGTGGAGATTTCTTCTGAACAGCACGTTGCGAGGCATCCCAGATATACTCAATAATATGCATGTTTGGGGAATTTTGTAGCCAGCGGAAGTGTTTAAACTCAGAAGAGTGTTCCTGGAGCCACTCTGTAGCAATTCGGGACGTCTGGTGTGTCGCATTTTCTGCTTGAATTGTCCAAGTCTGTCGGTATGCACAATGGACGTGAATGGATGTAGGTGATCAGACAGGATGCTTACGTACGTGTCACTTGTCAGAGTCGTATCTAAACGTACCAGGGGTCCCATATCACTCCAACTACCCACGCCCCACACCATTGCAGAGCCTTCACCAACTAGAACAACCCCTGCTGACATGCAGGATCCATGGGTTCATGACGTTGTCTCCATACGCGTACAGGTCCATCCACTCGCTACAATGTAAAACGAGACTCGTCCGAGAAGGCAACATGTGTCCAGTCATCAACAGTCCAATGTCGGAGTTGACGGGTCCAGGCGAGAAGTAAAGCTTTGTGTCATGCAATCATCAAGGATACATGAGTGGGCCATCGGCTCCTAAAGTCCTTATCGATGATGTTTCGTTGAATGGTTCGCACGCTGACACTTGTTGACGGCCCAACATCGAAATCTGCTGCAATTTGCGGACCAGCCGTCGTTGGTCCAGTTCTTGCAGGATCTTTTTCCGGCTGCAGCGATGTCGGAGATTTGATGCTTTAACGTATTCCTGATATTCACGGTACACTCATGAAATGGTCGTACGGGAAAATCCCCACTTCATTGCTACCTCGGAGATGCCGTCACCCGTAGCTAGTGCGCAGACTATAACACCACGTTCAAACTCACTTAAATTTTGATAAACTGCCATTGTAGCAGCAGCAACCTGTCGAACAACTCCGCCAGACACTTTTTGTCATATATAGGCGTTGTCGACAGCAGAGCCGTATTGTGTCTGTTTACATATCGCTCAGTTTGAATACGCATGCCTATACCAGTTTTTTTTTTGGCGCTTCAGCATATATCAGTTGCTACGGAAAATCCGACCAATGATAGTAAAAGTAAATATAGAGGGTGGGACGCGTTAATTGCAGCGAAGCCTGAGCACGAACTCTCTGTATGCATCCGACAGTTCACGCAATGCAGTGTTTGACGAAAGTTATTGTGGAGCCGATTAGTGCAGCACTTCGTGTGATACAGCAACGTGCCTGCAAAACATGGTTTGATTGCTTACGACCGTGGACGAGCACTTGGACTGCTCGAAGCCGGTCAAAGTGTCTCTACTACGAGGTGCATTCAAATTCTAAGGCCTCTGATTTTTTTCTAATTAACTACTCACCCGAAATCGATGAACCTGGCGTTACTTCTCGACGTAATCGCCCTGCAGACGTACACATTTTTCACAACGCTGACGCCATGATTCCATGGCAGCGGCGAAGGCTTCTTTAGGAGTCTGTTTTGACCACTGGAAAATCGCTGAGGCAATTGCAGCACGGCTGGTGAATGTGCGGCCACGGAGAGTGACTTTCATTGTTGGAAAAAGCCAAAAGTCACTAGGAGCCAGGTCAGGTGAGTAGGGAGCATGAGGAATCACTTCAAAGTTGTTATCACGAAGAAACTGTTGCGTAACGTTAGCTCGATGTGCGGGTGCGTTGTCTTGGTGAAACAGCACACGCGCAGCCCTTCTCGGACGTTTTTGTTGCAGTGCAGGAAGGAATTTGTTCTTCAAAACATTTTCGTAGGATGCACCTCTTACCGTAGTGCCCTTTGGAACGCAATGGGTAAGGATTACGCCCTCGCTGTCCCAGAACGTGGACACCATCATTTTTTCAGCACTGGCGGTTACCCGAATTTTTTTTGGTGGCGGTAAATCTGTGTGCTTCCATTGAGCTGACTGGCGCTTTGTTTCCGGATTGAAAAATGGCATCCACGTCTCATCCATTGTCACAACCGGCGAAAAGAAAGTCCCATTCATGCTGTCGTTGCGCATCAACATTGCTCGGCAACATGCCACATGGGCAGCCGTGTGGTCGTCCATCAGCATTCGTGGCACCCACCTGGATGACACTTTTCGCATTTTCAGGTCGTCATCCAGGATTGTGTGCACAGAACCCACAGAAATGCCAACTCTGGAGGCGATCTGTTCAACAGTCATTCGGCGATCCCCCAAAACAATTCGCTCCACTTTCTCGATCGTGTCGTCAGACCGGCTTGTGCGAGCCCGAGGTTGTTTCGGTTTGTTGTCACACGATGTTCTGCCTTCATTAAACTGTCGCACCCATGAACGCACTTTCGACACATCCATAACTCCATCACCACATGTCTCCTTCAACTGTCGAGGAATTTCAATTGGTTTCACACCACGCAAATTCAAAAAACGAATGATTGCACGCTGTTCAAGTAAGGAAAACGTCGCCATTTTAAGTATTTAAAACAGTTCTCATTCTCGCCGCTGGCGGTAAAATTCCATCTGCCGTACGGTGCTGCCATCTCTGGGACGTATTGACAATGAACGCAGCCTCATTTTAAAACAATGCGCATGTTTCTATCTCTTTCCAGTCCGGAGAAAAAAAATCGGAGGCCTTAGAACTTGAAAGCACCTCGTATGGCCAAGGTAAATGATATTAAAAAAGGCTGCCGAAGGTGTAAATGCTACGCGAAAATGGCCGGTGCTCATAGGCGGACCCCACGCCGCAAGAGGATCGAGACATAGCCCTCGTGGCGAAAAGGAACAGATTTCTCATTCCTAGGCAGGTCGGTGCAGACCTTGGAACCGCTACCGGTACACGTGTTTAAGCCAGAACCACTTCGCAGCGATTAAATTAGGCTGGTTTGTATGCTCAGATGCCTGTTAGTTGGATCCTGCTTCAATCGCGCCATCGTCAAGAAAGAGTTCCCTGGTATAGGGAGCACAATGGTTGCGGTCAGCAACAGTGGTCCACAGTGATGTTCTCCGCCAATCCGGCTACATTGTGGCAAGTGATTCTGGCCTCTAGTTAGTGGGTAAAGGGGGAGTAGCACGTTACACACTACAGAATATTCATGAACGTCATCGATATTGCATGGGCAAACATATGCACAATGGCCGACCACCACTGCATATCTTTGCACGAGGTACTGTTATAGCACCGCGGCGTTGCCGGGAGATAATTCTGGATCATGTCCATCTGTTCAGGGATGTGGTAGGTCCCAACTTTCTAGTTATGGACGACAACGCCCGCCCACACAGGACCGCCGAAGTGTCGGACACACTGGAATGTGGAGATATTGAACGTATGGAATGACCTGCGTACTCCCCAGGCCTAAATCCTATAGAGAATACCTGGGATGCTCTTGGCAGACGTGTTTTTCAACGAACATCCACCCTCGAACCGTGCAAGAACTGAAACCTGCCTTGAGAGAAGAGAGAGGCAATATCCCCCAAACACTCACCAACAGCTTGGTAGGCCACATGAACAACAGATGCAAAGTGTGCATACGTATCCAAGGAGGGCATATTTCTTACTGAGAGTCCGATAACGACCTTTATGTTGAGAGCCAGACATGTGTCAAACATGAAAGTTATTTTTGTCTTTTACCCTGCTTTCCCATGTGATGAAATCCGCACCATTGTTCGTTATAAATATACCACGCCACCTCTATTACGTATGTAAAAATGTTCAAATGTGTGTGAAATCTTATGGGACTTAACTGCTAAGGTCATCAGTCCCTAAGCTTACACACTATTTAACCTAAATTATCCTAATGACAAACACACACACCCATTCCCGTCACTGTTAAAAAAGGTTATTTAATGAAAATTGTTTCATCAAATTATTTTCCTATCTATGCATAGATTTTTTATTTTGCCAGGTGTTGCAAAACCTTAATAACTTTTTACTTACAGATATCTGGCTTCTTTTTTAGAAGAACGCTCATAGGAAAAATATGTAAGTGCTCATGACACGATTGTAGTGAGTCATGAATTCGAAAAGAACATCAAAATAAAGATTAAGAATAAATCAAAGCACTTCCGATGTCAGCAGATGATGCCACCGTTCCCCCACCTCCGTCAATGTCAAAACTTTCTTCTCGAGAAACCTTGACGTTTCCGTTCTGTTGAAGACTTGGGTGAATGTCGCCACTGAAAATGGATTCTGGAATGTTCTGATGCTCCAATATGCAACTAACTTACAGAATTGGTAACAATTTTTTGGGTCTAGGATGATCTGTCTGGAGAATTAAAGAATTGTTTGAGACATTAGCAAAGTGGTAGACGGTGTTTTTTTACGTAGGATATTTTTGATGATCCAGTTTTTTGTACCACATTTCGAGAACTGACGTTGTCTTCGTCGGGCACTGTGAGGTATTTATAGCCACACCATATTCGCATTCGAGACCAGGCTGGAGCATATTTGAGCCCATAGCTCGCGGCTATTGGCACAGATAGCTTTGTCAGATGTCGCAACATTGTACGAGATTGAGTTAGTAAATAAGCCACGAATGTCAGAATAAATTTCAAAACTGTGTCTTTCTAGAAAGTGGCAGAACATGTCGGTTGGGGATCAACAGTTAGTATTATGCTGGCAGTGGAAGACGGTTTTAGTGCCATGACTAGAATAGTGCCTGACTAGAATATCGTGCAGCTGTACAATTTATGTGGACCAAGAGCCACTCCACAGGGAACGTTCATCGTGAAATGCGTCCTGTGTGTAGCGGGAATGTATTGAATATAAATTTGTGTCCGGATGCATCCAGGAATTTAACAAAGTAGGAAAACGAATCACAAGCAATGAGGGCACTGCTTTCTCTGTGGGTCATAATACAACTTGGGAAAGAAATGATACGAAACTGTGCTTAAAAGTAATGCCTCCGAGTTTTTTGCGAAAACTCTTAAAGTTTCTTAAACAAAACAAATGTTATTAACATTCTACATCTTTATTCTTCATGACCACATATTAATTTCTCAGAGTAGTCACCCTTACGAAGAACACATTTCTCCAAACGAGAGACTAGTTTGTTGATAATGTCAGTGTGAAACGTTTGAGTTTCTTGACAGAGCCACAACCTCATCTCTGCTTACACTGGTTAACCTTTCCACGGTTCGAATGGTTTCCCCCGTCGGAGGTTCGAGTCCTCCCTCGGGAAAGGGTGCGTGTGTTGTCCTTAGCGTAAGTTAGTTCAGGTTAGGTTAAGTAGTGTGTAAGTCTAGGGACCGATGACCTCAGCAGTTTGGTCCCGTAGGAACTTACCTCAAATTTCTACCGGTTCATCGCTATCAAAGTGAAGTCATCGAAGTCGGAACTGTATTGAGGGTGATCAATGATTGTGAATCGAAGGCATCAGATTGTTTTAGATGTCGCAGAGTTCGTGTGTGGTCTGGAATTGTCATGCTGAAGAAGAAGGCTCTCCATTTGCGGACGAAGTCTTCGAATTCGAAACTCGATTAAAGCACGCTGTTTCTCACGCACCGACGTAGTTACGTTACAGATCGCCGTGTTACACGCTACACTTCGGAAGTAGAATATTAATAACGTTTGATTTATTTAAAAAACCTTAAAAGTTTTCACAGAAAAAAATCGGATGCATTACTTTTCAGAACGCCCTTGTAACAAAAATCAGTGTGTGACAATCTATGATTTGGCACGTGCTATAGTTTGTTTTCACATAATCATGTAGAGCGTAATCTGTTAGCCACTGAATTTTCTCTGACTCTGTGTGCGTTAACTCGAGGACACAAATGGAACAGAATGGGCATATATATGCAGCGTCACATGCGCTGTCAGACCTGGTGGTCAGCGCATTTCTGGAGCCTGGAGGTCGCGGAATCGAATCCCGGTCAGACCACGGAAATTATCAGTCTCCCTTTAATGTAGCCTTCACGTCTCAAAGATACCGAGCGAGGTGGCGCAGTGGTTAGCACACTGGACTCGCATTCGGGAGGACGACGGTTCAATCCCGTCTCCGGCCATCCTGATTTAGGTTTTCCGTGATTTCCCTAAAATCGCTTCAGGCAAATGCCGGGATGGCTCCTTTGAAAGGGCACGGCCGATTTCCTTCCCCATCCTTTCCTCACCCGAGCTTGCGCTCCGTCTCTAATGACCTCGTTGTCGACGGGACGTTAAACACTAATATCCCCCCCCCCCCCCCACGTCTCAAAGATGTGATGAGTCGCCAGGAGTGACAAGTGGTTCGGATTTCACATTCAGCTCTACGTTCCGTTTTCTTCGTTGGATAACTTGTGTAGATTACGGAAACACACGAAAATCTTGCGTGTTTTAGAAAAAAAAGTAGGTGGTTTCCTTACGAGAGTTACTGCAAGAGACGAGTCACGGGTTCACCACTACCAGTCTAAGTCAAAGTGATTTTCTATGGAAGGAAAGGCTCCTACCTCCACAGTAAAAAAGTTCAAGGTGAGTCCGTCGGCACACAAATTTATAGTGACTGTGTTTTAGGACATGCAAGGTGTAACATTGCTTTCATTCCATACTCATGATGAGAAAGTTAATGCCGCAACCTACTGTCATTTGCTGCAGAAACTGCGACAAGCCATACATCGCAAGCAGCCAGCACTCCTGACTATGGACGTGATTATTCTAAATGGCAATGTTCGCCCTCGCGTATCAAGACAAACGCATGGGTTATTGCAACTACAGTTTGGACAAAATAAAACTGACCCAGAAAATATTTCATGCACCGTAATAGAAGCAACCCAACTTACATCATCCGTACTGAGGACAGCTGACGTAAGTCGGGTTTCCTATATTAAGATGCATGCAATATTTTTCCGGCCACCTGCATTTCATTGAAAACTCTTGGAACATCCACTGTTCAGCCCCAGTTTGACCACCACTGATTTTCATCCTTTTGAGTCTCTTAAAAATCAACGAGTTGGGCAGCACTTCGCAGACAACCTCGCAGCCCACGAGATGACGGGCTATGTGTTTAAATTTACAGGGGTAGTACGTTGAAAAGTAGAATAAATTTCATCGTCGTACTCGCAGCGCTGATGCCGCTACTCGCTTTGTTACTTAGGGTCAATTCATAGTTGATGCGGAGCTAAGCTTCAGAACATTCCGGAATGCATTTACAGTGGCAGCATTCACACACATCAACAGCATGGAACGGAACGGAACGTCAGCGTCAGGGTTTCTCGAGGAGAAAGTTTTGACGTTGACGTAGGTGGGGGATCGGTGGAATCATCTGCTGACATCGGTGGTTAAGCTATTCTTGTCGCACTCACTCGTTTTAAGGTAATGGATTTCATGCTGTGGTTTCTTCTTAACCTTATCAGCGCACACTCCGCTGCAGAGTGAAAATCTCATTCTTTATTTTGATGTTTGTTTTCGAATTCATGACCCACTACAAACGTTTCATAAGGACTTGCATATTTTTCCTATGAGCGTTTTTACAAACAAGAAGTCAGATATGCGAAAGCAAAAAAAAAATTTGGTTTTACAATACCTAGCAAAAGAAATAGTCTGCTCTATGCATAAATAGGAAAATAATCTGATGAAACAATTTGCATTAAATAACCTTCTTTAATAGTGAAAAAGTCAGGTGTGTTGATATTTCCACTCAGTTATTAGTGGAAAACTCCGAAACACAAGGACCACGCCAGCTCACTTACTTTCTAGCTAACGCTCTGCTGACCGGACACAGGAAGCTTTTGAACATGATTTTTTTTCTTCGCTGGGGTTATCTCGCTTCATTGTGGGGTCCGTAGCTGATGAGCCTTTTGCGCCCGTCCCATGGGTCATTAGAGAGCCGAGCACTAGCTCGGGTAGCCAAGGAAGAGAGAAGGATGGTTAGAATTGAACGTCCGCCTCGGCATCGAATTGTTTCCATGTAGAGAAAAGAAGAAACGCTAAATCGGAACTTGTAAACGTATATTTGAACCCTGCTGCTCCAGAATACGAGTTCAGGTCTTAATTCCTGTGGCTTCTCGGTCTCTGTGTCTTTTTGTATTTCGACTGATTAAATGCTGTGTTGTTGTGCCATAGAAGAGAAACCAGCAAAGCGTTCGACTAAAACCTGCACCTAAACTGGCTGCTGTACTCGACTAATTTTCGGGGTGTAGCATGCTGAAAATGATTACTTTGAATGAGGTAACAGTCAAGTGAATATTACCAGCGAGAAACAAAGAGCATAGTTTACCAAAGAAAAAGGTAAAACGATGCAAGAAAATATCTCTTGGCAGTATTTCTCTTTACTATCTTGCACAATTTTCGGTGCAGTTAGAAGTATTTATGCAATAATGAACTAATTCCACCTAAGAATGTCAGTCATATTATTCCTTGCTAGGGAAAAAAACATGTGAGAATAGAAGTTATAGGGGCTGATATTCTTTTATGTCATCGCAGTACTTGCATCATTTCCACTTAACAAAATATATTGCAGCTAAATAATTGCTTTTGTATCACAGCGTCATAAAATTTAGCGATTTCTAGTGTCGTGTACCAACGGAGATTACACTCTACTGAGATTATGTACCACAGTTCTCAGGAAGTGTATCCAACTTTATACCTATGCTGAATATTACTTATAGAGGATATGAACACCTAGTATCCGTAATTATTTTGCTGTAGTTCTTGAAACTCATTATCCTCAACTGTTTAACTGATGCGAGGCAGCCTATGGACACAGCAAAAGTTCACACATGATACCTTGTACAGCTGGTGGTCGCATGCTCCACTGTGTTTAGTGCAGGATATCTTTCGAAATTGTTAAGGAAGTTACTAAAAACAAAGTCGGCGTAAACTCAATCAAGAAACACAGATTAATGCACAGTATACTCTGAGATGACAAGTCATGGGCTAGCGATATGCACATATGCAGATGACGGTAGATCGCATACACAAGGTATAAAAGGGCAGTGCATTGTTGTCATTTGTACTCAGGTGATTCACGTGAAACGCTTTCGACGTGATTGTGACCACACAGCGGGAATTAACATACTTTGGATGTGAGATGGTAGTTGGAGCTAGACTCATGGGACATTCCAGTTCGGAAATTGTTGGGAAATTAAATATGCCGTGATCGTGAGTGTCAAGAGCGTGCCAAGAATACCAAATTTCAGGCATTACTTCTCACCACGGACAACGCAGTGGCCAGCGCCCTTCACTTAACGACCGAGAGCAGCGGCGTTCGCGTGGAGTTGTCAGTGCTAACAGACAAGCAACAGCGCGTGAAATAGCCGCACAAATCAATGTGGGGTGGGACATAGGATGAAAGTATCCGTTAGGACAGGGGAGCGAAATTTTGTCTTAATGGATTATGGCAGCAGACGCCCGACGCGAGTGCCTTTGTTAACAGCACATCGCCTGCAGCGCCTCTCCTGGGCTCCTGATCATACCAGTTGGCCCTAGACGATTGGGAAACCGTGGCCTGTTCGGATGAGTCCCGATTTCAGTTGGTAAGAGCCGATGGTAGGGTTCGAATGTGGCGCAGACCCCATGAAGAAATGGACCCCTTCCAACAACGCACTGTGTAAGCTGGTGGTGGCTCCATAATGGTGTGGACCGTGTTTGCATGGAATGTAATGGACTGGGTTCTCTGGTCTAACTGCACCGGGCATTGAGTGGAAATGGTTATTTTCTGCTACCTGGAGACCATTTGCAGCCATTCATGGGCTACATGTTTCCAAACAACAATGGAATTTTTATGGATGACAACGCGCCATGTCACCAGCTCACAAATGTTCCCGATTGGTTTGAAGAACATTCCGGACAATTCGGGCGAATGATTTGGCCACACAGATCGCCCGACATGAATCCCATCGAACATTCATGGGACGTAATCGAGAGGTCAGTTGGTGTACAAAATCCTGCACAGGCTGCAATTATGGACGGCTATAGAGGCAACATGCCTCAATATTTCTTCAGGGGACTTCCGCTTTGTTGAATCCATGTCAAGTCGAGTTGCTGCTATACGGCTGGGAAAAGGACGTCTGACACGATATAAGGAGGAATCCCAGGATTTTTGTCAAATGGTTCAAATGGCTCTCAGCGCTATGGGACAACTGCTGTGGTCATCAGTCCCCTAGAATTTAGAACTACTTAAACCTAACTAACCTAAGGACAACACATACATCCATGCCCGAGGCAGGATTCGAACCTGCGACCATAGCGGTCGCGCGGTTCCAGACTGTAGCGCCTAGAACCACTCGGCCACTCCGGCCGGCATTTTTGTCGACTCATTGTATACTGCCATATACACAGTAGAGCGTGTGACCACTGGTTGGCACACGGCGTCAGGCTCGAACCCCTGCTGTGTCCACCGGTTCCTCGCGGTATTAGACTTGTTAAGGATGTCAGTGTTTGGTATAGATATAACAGTAGCTGCCCATCATCTTAACTGTGGGCAAAAATGTTTTCGTCGCGTACTAGTTACTCGTGTTTTGTCTTATTGTCAAATTCTACAGGGTGTCCGAAAAGTCTTTCCCTGATTACATAAATTGATAACTCAGGCTAGAAGTAAGACACAAATATGAAACTGGTGTCTAATTGTTTACAAACTATCAAAGTTTTTTTCACACATCAGTAAACTTCCACACGAGCACCTTTGGTCGCACGTAGAACATCTAGGCGATATTCAATTGCCGGCCGCGGTGGTCTAGTGGTTCTAGGCGAGCAGTCCGGAACCGCGGGACTGCTACGGTCGCAGGTTCGAATCCTGCCTCGGGCATGGATGTGTGTGATGTCCTTAGGTTAGTTAGGTTTAAGTAGTTCTAAGTTCTAGGGGACTGATGACCACAGAAGTTAAGTCCCATAGTGCTCAGAGCCATTTGAACCAATTTGATATTCAATTTCCGTCCACACATTAGCCAACATCACTGGAGGGATCGATTCAACGACTGTGGTTATCCGTTCCCGCAGGGTTTCGAGGTCTGGTACACGTGTTCGGTAGACCTCGTCCTTGACATAACCCCATAAAAATAAATCTAACGGGGCTATGTCAGGAAAGCGTGGCGGCCAAACCGTTGGCCCATCACGACCAAGCCATCGCCCAGGAAAGGTCATATCGAGATAGGCACGGACGTTCAAACCCCAATGAGGCGGTACACCGTCTTGCTGAAACAAGACATCTGGATGATACTGAAGCAGCTGAGGAACAGCATACATTTGCAACATGTCCAGATACACTGCAGATGTGATGGTAGCCTCAGTGAAGAAGAATGGCCCGATAATTCGATCGTGTAATAGCGCGCACGAAACATTCACCTTTGGACTGCCTCTGGTGCACTCCATGACCTCGCCAGGGGGTTGTGAACCCCAAATGCGCACATTATGGCGATTAACTACTCCACTGACAAAACAGGTCGCTTCGTCGGAAAAGGCAATTCGTCTGAGATAACCATCATCGTCCTCAATACGTGATAGCATTTCGACCGCAAAGTCATATCGACGTGTACTGTCATTGGGCAACAAGGCCTGAACGATTTGCACTTTGTATGCACGAAACAATAAACGTTTGTGTAAAATATCATGGAGAGAGCTTTTTGGCATCTGTAATTCACGTGAGGCCCTGCGTACCGATTTCTTCGGACTTCACCGAAAAGACTGCCTTACAGCTTCCACCCTGTCTGCTGAGGTTCTTGGTCGACCAGACCTCGGAAGGTCAGCAACCGATCCTGTGTTCTTGAACTTCTCATACCAGGCTTTAATGCTCTTGACATCAGGTGGATTCCTTCCAAATGTTGTCTGGAAGTGTCTCTGCATTGTGGTTGGTGATCGTGTCTCATGGTACCACAGGACATACTGTGCCTTCTCGTGATTGCTTAACATGGTTTCTTGGGCACTGCACCTCATCCACTACTTACGTGCTGCGAACCTAAAACAGAAAAAAAACTTTGATAGTTGTAAACAATTCGACACAAGTTTCATATTTGTATCTTACTTCTAGCCTGTAATCAGGGAAAGACTTTTCGGACACCCTGTATTTTCAGGCTTCTTTTACATAGAGGGAGAGTGTTTATAAAAAAAATGTTTGTTGCTTTTGCAGCACGTATCCGGTGCCTACCTAGAGACACACGCTCTTTATTTTTTCACTGACAGAAGCTACTCATTACTGGATGACGAAACGTGAACCTGCACCCAAGAAAAAGATCCACGACGTTCGCGCTTGAATTAATAATTAGGCTTAAGAAACAGCTCATCTCCCAGTCTAAATAAGTTAGACGATTGTCTAACGGAATAAGGTTGACGCTTTGTGAAAGAATTTTCACTTCATAACACCATAACCCTATGTAGATTCTACAAAATAATACAAGGCTTGTAGTACAATTTAATTACAGGCTTTGAGTAACAAAGCATTAAATGAGAAAACTTGACAGTAGTATTTGGTTCACAAGGTCGCTATTAACTATTGCGTAAACGCTTTTCAGAGTTACGAAGTCGAAGTTTTTCGTAGCTGCATCCTTGTCTAAAATCTTTTCGGTGTTCAGAAGCTGCGTCAGATCGGTGTTAGAGTTCGACCTTTCGATGATTAGCACCATCTTTTTCGGAGAGTGCTTTATTGTACAGAGCACAGACAATTTCTCTCCATGATTACCTGGGTCTGAATTGAAACGCCTCAAGAATGTGTAAACGTAGACTTCCGCGGCCGTTGTCAGTGTTATAAAATTCTTTAGGTATGTGACCACATTGTCAACATGTAAAATTCGCCGACGTTTCGCTGACTATACCAAATGACCTTCCTCAGTGTGTTGTACTGACGCTCTGAGGACGACGATTTGCAACAGTGGCCGGAACGTCGGAGGATTTTACATACTGCCTACGCGGTCACATACCTTGAAGAATTTTATTGACACTTTAAGAATGTGTTCAGGAAAAACGAACACATCAAATTAGAGCTTCCTTTGCAAGTAAACATAGACGCAAACCCATATAGCCAATAGAAGGAGATACACACACAGCATATCTTACATTCTGCAGAGTGACCTCAAGCAAAATTGGACGCATATTCCGTAAATATGGTATTAGACCAGTTTTTATACCTCCGCGGAAAATTAAGGATTTTCTGCGTCCAGTGAAAGACAGCCTAGATTTGAGTGTACCTGGCGTCTACAGCATGCCCTGCGTATGTGGCGAATATTTCGTACGACAGGAAATCCGCAACGTAGCCGAACGACGCTCTGAACATAGACGGCACATCAGGTATAGAAATCTTGAGAAATCAGCGATAGAGGAACACATCCTTACAGAATGGCAGAAGATCAACTTTGAGGAAACGAAGGTCCTCTCACACGCATTGACCCATTGGAATTCCATAATAAAAGAACCGAGAGAAATTCACATGTGCAGTAACAGTTTTAACAGAGATGGAGGTTATAATCTGAGTGGTGTTTGGAGACGAGCACTTGAGACGGAACTCCTTCAAATAAATACATCCAAAAGACATAGCTGCTGGGGGTGGTCTCCGTTCCCCTTCCGTCACTCAGTCGCGCTCCAGGTGGGGGAGAGAGGGAAGACATACTGCCGCGTTACCGATTTCCTGCATTTGTGCATGCGAACCACGCCGTCTAGCTGACGTCATCGCCAATAGGAGTTAGAATTCCAAGTGACGTCACCTGACCAATGACGAGCTGATACACCACTATAAATGGATCAGACTTCACTCCCGGCAGTCATCTCCTAACGAAGAAGATGATTTTAGAAAGCTCGAGTTTTAACTCTTACTTCATGGGATCTGAACACCCAGAAGATTTTATACACCTTTCATAGTTCTCTGTCGAGTAGCTCTATCTCTATTAAAGCTGCTCTCAAACATTACTTTGCTTGTCTGAACGAAACGAACTGTCATAGAGCACTTGTAATAGGCGGTTCCTCTTCACTTTTTTCTTCTTCATCTTATGTTACAAGCCAGCTAAGGTCCACGCTTCAGCCATTAAGTTGTCTTTGCGCTTTATTTTTTGTCTTTCCTCTCTTCTGCTGCCAGTTTTCTTCCCTGTCGTTTTGGAATTGTTTTGCCATGGAAACTTTTCCACATGGTAATTTCGTCTTTCTATTTTATTCTGTGTTCGACTTATTGCTTATGTATGCCAGTTGCTTTTAAGTCTTCTTGCACTTAACTTATGTCTACTGGATTTTCCTTTTAATTTTTCAAATGCTTACAATTTTTATTGTAGTCTGTAAGACCCATTCTTTGGATGTACCAATAGAAAATTAACCTTCTGTTTTTAAACTTCTTCTAATTTTTCCTACATGTTTGTATATTTCTGTGTTACTTCTTAATTTATTTTAGCAGTCTTCGAAAGGGAGGTAAGAAGGAAATGACAAGTGTTTTGGACAGGTCAGGAAAATTGCTGGTGAATCCCGTTGATGCCTGGGCAGATGGAGGGAATATTTTGAAGAGTTGCTCAATTTAGGTGAAAATACGATCAGTAATGTTTCAGATTTCGATGTACAATGGGATGGGAATGATGATGGAAATAGGATCACATTTGAGGAAGTGGAGAAAATGGTCAATAGATTGCAGAGCAATAAAGCGGCTGGGGTGGATGAAATTAAGTTGGAACTCATCAAATACAGTGGAATGTCAGGTCTTAAATGGCTACACAGGATAATTGAAATGGCGTGGGAGTCGGGCCAAGTTCCATCAGACTGGACGAAAGCAGTATTCACACCAATCTTTAAACATGGTAACAGAAAAGATTGTAACAACTACAGAGGTATCTCTTTAATTAGCGTTGTGGGTAAAATCTTCTCAGGTATTGTTGAAAGGAAAGTGCGAGTATTAGTTGAGGACAAATTGGATGAAAATCAATGTGGGTTTAGGCCTCTTAGAGGTTGTCAGGACCAGATCTTTAGCTTACGGCAAATAATGGAGAAGTGTTACGAGTGGAACAGGGAATTGTATCTATGCTTTATAGATCTAGAAAAGGCATATGACCGGGTTCCTAGAAGGAAGTTATTGTCTGTTCTACGAGATTATGGAATAGGAGGCAAACTTTTGCAAGCAATTAAAGGTCTTTACATAGATAGTCAAGCAGCAGTTAGAGTTGACGGTAAATTGAGCTCATGGTTCAGAGTAGTTTCAGGGCTAAGACAAGGCTGCAACCTGTCTCCACTGTTGTTCATATCATTTATGGATCATATGTTGAAAACAATAGACTGGCTGGGTGAGATTAATATATGTAAACACAAAATAAGCAGTCTCGCATATGCGGATGACTTAGTTGTGATAGCAGATTCGATTGAAAGTTTGCAGAGTAATATTTCAGAGCTAGATCAGAAATGTAAGGACTATGGTATGAAGATTAGCATCTCCAAAACGAAAGTAACGTCAGTGGGAAAGATATATAAACGGATTGAGTGCCTAATAGGAGGAACAAAGTTAGAACAGGTGGACGGTTTCAAGTACTTAGGATGCATATTCTCACAGGATGGCAACATAGTGAAAGAACTGGAAGCGAGGTGTAACAAAGCTAATGCAGTGAGCGCTCAGCTACGATCTACTCCCTTCTGCAAGAAGGAAGTCAGTACCAAGACTAAGTTATCTGTGCACCGTTCAATCTTTCGACCAACTTTGTTGTATGGGAGCGTGTGGTGTGCGTACTGTAAGACCTTCGGTACACACACCATCAGATTATTTGACTTGTCGCTCTAACGAAGCGTCAGCAATATGTCTCGTGGTCTTATCGTGGCGTGCTTATCTTCCGCCGTTAGGTCAGACGATAGAAATGCCACTTGCACGCTTAGAGTAGCAGATTGATGGTGACCAACTTTAAACAGAACTTGATTAATTTTCACACACATTTATTAAAATAATAACAAGCACAAAAATAACTTAACTTGGTTCTGAATGCTATTTACAATTGACAATCTGAAGTTCCTTTGGTCTTGGTACGTTCATCTTATTGTCACATATCTCTGATACTTGACAAAGTGTCTATACATTTCTCTTCATGGCTATGTACAGGAATATGACAATCTTACTAGCGCAGACTGAAACTTGACTATAGACTGGTACAGACTAATGCAGACTGGTACAGACTGGTGCAGAAAAATGCAGACTAATGCAGACTGACTAATCGGAGGTCTGTACACTCGTTATAATACCTCGCGCGTTCAGGTATCACTGCGCGAGTGTGATCCGCGAGGAGAAAAGGTTCTACGTTAGCAGCAATCTCATTGGCTGCGTTACATATTAATACGCTGATCGGCGGAAGCCGAATATGGTCCGTCTCTAAGACAGCGCCGTCTCGTAGTGCGGAGACGGACGAGCGCTGCGCCTGCGCTTAGCAGGACGCGCTCTAGTGGGAAAGTTGTGTACGCGCTGACTACGTGGAACTATGTACACAACAGAGCGAAAGCTGGGTTGATTCAGGTTACCTTATCAATAAGGTTGAGGTTACGGATATGAAAGTAGCTGGGATGATTGCAGGTACTAGTAGATGGGAACAATGGCAAGAGGGTGTCCACAATGAGGAAATCAAAGAAAAACTGGGAATGAACTCTATAGATGTAGCAGTCAGGGCGAACAGGCTTAGATGGTGGGGTCATGTTACACGCATGGGAGAAGCAAGGTTACCCAAGAGACTCATGGGTTCAGCAATAGAATATAGGAGGAGTCGGGGTAGACCAAGGAGAAGGTACCTGGATTCGGTTGAGAATGATTTTGAAGTAATAGGCTTAACATCAGAAGAGGCACCAATGTTAGCACTGAATAGGGGATCATGGAGGAATTTTATAAGGGGGACTATGCTCCAGACTGAACGCTGAAAGGCATAATCAGTCTTAAATGATGATATTGATGATGATGATGATGACTTCTTAATTTAAATGTATCTACTGTTGTCTATTTCCTAACAGCTTCCTCGCACTCTTTACTTTTTCCTTATTTCTTCAGTTTCCTTTTATTGAACCTAAAATAAGTATTTCTGACGCGTATGTTTTTTCTGGCCGAATTATGGCTTTTTAATAGTGAATTTTTGCATTTATAGAGAATAGTTCCGTATTATAAACATCTTTCTATCATTAAAAAATTGTTCGACATCCCAAATGCACTCGAGGTTGTGAAACACATACTCACTTAGTGTGGGCGGAAGCATCGTTTCCACAATATTCTCAGCGATTGTTAAGAGAAAGAAGGCCCTCAGCGGCGTTCGCTGAAAACGAGGCGAGTGCCAGAGCCCCGGACGTGGCATCAGATAAAAACGCTGCGCCCTGTCGCCGGCTGGTCGCCTTAGCGATTCATTAAAAACTCGTTTCTGGGGCGCAGCCCGCCCGCCAGCTCCGAGGCTCTCAGCTGGTACCCCCACCCCCCCCACCCACTTCCACTTCTCGCCGTCGCTGAGCCATGAAGCCCCACAGTTCATTACTTTGACACTTATGACAGGTTCGCAACACAAGTACCTCGAGGATAATGAGGGGATGGGCCCTTGCCAACTCAAAGGCACAGTCGTCGTATTTTCCGTGAAACATGTGAGGAGGCATCGAGCAAGACGGCACAGTAGACTTCACACTATTCTTGTAATCAGGAACAACGGGCTTAAATTTCGGTCATGTTATTAAGATTTGTGTTGTTACCGTCTTCAGTCCGAGGTCTATATTTTATTCTGGTCTCTATAGTGCAAGCCTCTTTATATCTGCATAACGACTGCAGCCTTCATCTATTTGAGCCTGCTTATTGTAGAGAAAGCCTGATATCACCCTAAAATTTTTATCACTCACAATGCCCTCCATTCCCAAACAGACGGTTTCTTGATGCCTCAGTATGCGTCCTATGAACCGATCCCCTCTCTTGTTGTGATATTTTTCTCCCTCTTTCGATTCAGAATCTCTTCATAAGTTATTCGGTCTGTCCACATAACGTTCAACATTCTTCTGTAGGATCTACACTACTGGCCATTAAAATTGCTACACCACGAAGATGACGTGCTACAGACGGGAAATTTAACCAACAGGAAGATGATGCTGTGATATGCAGATGATTAGCTTTTCAGAGCATTCACACAATGTTGGCGCCGGTGGTGTCACCTACAACGTGCTGACAAGAGGAAAGTTTACTATCAATTTCTCATACACAAACAGCAGTTGACCGGCGTTGCCTGGTGAAACGTTGTTGTGATGCCTCGTGTGAGGAGGAGAAATGCGTACCATCACGTTTCCGACTTTGATAAAGGTCGGATTGTAGCCTATCGCGATTGCGGTTTATCGAATTGGGACATTGCTGCTCGCGTTGGTCGAGATCCAATGACTGTCAGCAGAATATGGAATCGGTGGGTTCAGAAGGGTAATACGGTACGCCGTGCTGGATTCCAACGGGCTCGTATCACTAGCAGTCGAGATGACAGGCATCTTATCCGCATCGCTGTAACGGATCGTGCAGCCACGTCTCGATCCCTGAGTCAACAGATGGGGACGTTTGCAAGACAACAACCATCTGCACGAACAGTTCGACGACGTTTACAGTAGCATGGACTATCAGCTCGGAGACCGTGGCTGCGGTTACCCTTGACGCTGCATCACAGACAGGAGCGCCTGCGATGGTGTACTCAACGACGAACCTGGGTGCACGAATGGCAAAACGTCGTTTTTTCGGATGAATCCAGGTTCTGTTTACAGCATCATATGGTCGCATCCGTGTTTGGCGACATCGCGGTGAACGCACATTGGAAGCGTGTATTCGTCATCGCCATACTGGCGTATCACAGGCGTGATGGTATGGGGTGCCATTGGTTACACGTCTCGGTCGCCTCTTGTTCGCATTGACGGCACTTTGACCAGTGGACGGTACATTTCAGATGTGTTACGACCCGTGGCTCTACCCTACCCTTCATTCGATCCCTGCGAAACCCTACATTTCAGCAGGATAATGCACGACCGCATGTTGCAGGTCCTGTACGGGCCTTTCTGGATACAGAAAATGTTCCACTGCTGTCCTGACCAGCACATTCTCCAGATCGCTCACCAATTGAAAACGTCTGGTCAATGCTGGCCGAGCAATTGGCTCGTCACAATATGCTAGTCACTACTCTTGATGCTGTGTGGTATAGTGTTGAAGCTGCATGGGCGTCTGTACCTGTACGCGCCATCCAAGCTTTATTTGATTCAATGCCCAGGCGTATCAAGGCCGATATTACGGCCAGAGGTGGTTTTTCTGGGTACTGATTTCTCAGGATCTATGCACCCAAATTGCGTGAAAATGTAATCACATGTCAGTTCCAGTATAATATATTCGTCCAATGAATACCGGTATATCATCTGCATTTCTTCTTGGTGTAGCAATTTTAATGGCCAGTAGTGTTTGTCTTTCTTATCTAAACTATTTATCGCCCACGTTTTACTTCCATAGAAGGTTACACTCCAGACAAATACCTGAAACTTTCTCTTTTTCAGAAACGCTTTTTTCTGTTGTTAGTTTTCAATTTATGTCCTCTCTACTTCTACCATCGTCACTTATTTTGCTTTCCGAATAACGAAACTCATGTATTAGTCTCATTGTCTGTTTTCCTAATCTAATTCTCTCATCGGGACCTGAATTTATACGACTACATTCCGTTATTCTTGTTTTACTTCTGTTGATATTGATGTTATAGGCTCCTTTCAAGACACTGTCCGTTGTAGTCAATTGATCTTCCAAGTGCTTTTCAGTCTCTGACAGCATTACAATGTCATCAGCAAATCTCAAAATTTCTATTTCTTATCTCTGAACGTTAATTCCCCTTTGAAATTCCTCCTTGGTTTCCTTTATTGCAGGCACACTCTACAAAACTGAACAAAATTGGGAATAGGCTATAAGACTGTCTCATTCTCTCCTCAATTACTGCTTCCCTTTCACGTCCTTCGACAGTGATAACTGCAGTCTGGTTTCTGTACAAGCTGTAGTTAACCATTGGCTCCCTGTATTGTGTTCATATTACCTTCATAATTTCAAATTGTGTATTCCAGTCAACATTGTCAAAAACTTTCTCTCAATCTACAAAGGCTATAAACTTAAGTTTGACTGTCTTCAGTCGGTCTTCACTTATTCTCGTATCTCTCTGAAACCCAAACCAATCTTCTCCATACTCAGTTACTACCTGTCTTTCCATTCATCTTTAACTTATTCGAATTCAAATTTGGGTTCGCCAGAATAATGTATAGCAAGATATCCCCTTCAATATTGTCACTGCCGATACCTCACCATGTTCTGCCTTCAGTGACTTCGCTGTTGACGATTGCATCTTTTGTGTACTACACAGTCACAGTTGCATAGTAAAAGCAATTAAACGACTGGTGTATGCTGTCAAACATTCATTTTAAAGCTTCCTACAACAACATCAAACCTAAGGTCACTGACATTAATGTGTAAACTTATATAATCGAACTAGTATAATGCTTAAAATTATCTGTGAAGGCTCCAGCTAATTATAGAGATTTTAAGGGGCTTATGGTGTAAATCTGTATCTAAAGTTATAGTAGTCACGGCATAAAAATGAGGAGTTGAAGTAGCATATAAGACAATGAAAAGCAATTTTAATGTGTGCACTGAAGGGAACATATTTATTTGCTGAAGCCGACACAAGAAAAGGACGCCAGAATCTCATTGGCAGTTAGCTGATCAGAAGTACTTCAATTGCGTCGTATTCAGTCTTAACATTACATTTTTATATTATGTCTACTAAAATTTTAGATACGTGTTTACATTCCTCGTAAAAACTCGGTGTCGACGAAGTGGTTTCACCATTAATTTTAAGGATTTTACTAGTTAGATTATGTAAGTATGTTTGTTGCAGAGTTTGCACACTTATGTCGTAGCCTTAGGTTGTATCTTGTACTAAGAAATTTGAAAATGGATGTTTGACATCCGAAATCTGACGTGTAACATATTTCCTGTGCAGGTGAGATTGAACTAAATATCTGAAAAAAGTCGTCCAAATGCAAATATTTAATAGCTTCCGAAATTCTCTATACATTACATGGATTATTATAAATGAAGCACACCCATAAGCATCTTTAGGATCATCTCTAATACATCTGTCAGTCTTCAGTTGCTAGTGAGACTGCATCATTTCAATTTGTAGCGCAGTTCGTTCAGTGATTTGAAATGTAGACATATTTACATGCAACATTTTTCAGTTACAGATATTCCCAACGTAGTTTTAGGTTTTTAATATTTCTCTTACTCTCTGGCTTAACATGAATTTCGTACATACAAATTATGCTGTTTCTGCGCTGAGTCTGTTGTTGTCTTGCTGTTGACGAAGTTGGTCTGTCATTTGTAACGCTTGATGCGTTTATCAGCGCAGACGCATTTTGTATCTAAGCCTTCCCACCATATTATTGAGTAATAACCAACACAGTATTCTCCAGATTTATTATTCGACGATGCGAAGATATTTGCACATTACACATGTACATGATACAAACTCTTTGATATTACACGTAGCTAAACACTGCTATGACACTTCCCAATCAGAGGTGATATATTAAAACAAACGACTCATAATCCGAAATGCTGGTAGTATGAAAATAAATACTTCCTTGATACAGGGGCATAAGACATGTATTTTTCTTTGTAAAGCAGAAACTGTCGTGATATTAGTATCTTCCAGGGAGTCCTATCAACTTATAGTGACGCTCCTTAGCGTTGGTATTTGTTTTATCTAGTGAGCGCTAACCAAAGTCGTAGTAACAGGTATGCTTTTCCTTTTCGTAATGAGTTGCTCTCACCTTCACTTTACTTCAGGTCATTTATGCGACTGGATTCGTGATTTCCTGTCAGAGACGTCACAGTTCGCAGAAACTAACGTAAAGTCATCGAGAAAAACAGAAGCGATTTCTGGCGTTACACATGGTAGTGTTATAGGCCCTCTGCTGTTCCTTATCTATATAAACGATTTAGGAGACAATCTGAGCAGCCGTCTTAGGTTGTTGGCAGATGATGCTGTCGTTTATAGCCTAGCAAAGTCATCAGAAGATCAAAACAAATTGTAAAACGATTTAGAAGAGATATCTGTATCGTGCGAAAATTGGCAACTGACACTAAATAATGAAAAGTGTGAGGTCATCTACATGAGTGATGAAAGGAATCCGTTAAACTTCGGTTACACGATAAACCAATCAAATCAAAAGGCCGTAAATTCAACTAAATACCTAGTAATTACAATTACGAACAACTTAAATTGTAAGGAACACATAGAAAAATTGTGGGGAAGGTGAACCAAAGACTGTGCTTTATTGGGAGAACACTTAGAAGATGCAACAGATCTACTAAAGAAACTGTCTACTCTACGGTTGTTCGTCCTCTTAATGAGTACTGCTGCGCGGTGTGGGATCCTTACCAGATAGAACTGACGGAGTACATCGAGAAAGTTCAAAGAAGGACAGCACGTTTCGTATTATCGAGGAGGAGGCAGTGACACGGACATGAAACAGGATTTGGGGAGGACATCATTAAAACAAAGGCGTTTCTCGTTTCGGCTGGAACTTCTCACGAAATTTCCATCACCAACTTTCTGCTCCGAATGCGAAAATATTTTGTTACGCCGACCTACATAGGGAGGAACGACCAACATAATAAAATAAGGCAAATCAGAACTCGCACGGAAAGATATACGTGTTCGATTTTTCCTCACGCTGTTAGAGGTTGGAATGATAGAGAAGTTTTTTGAAGGTGGGTCGATGAACCGTCTGCCAAGCACTTAAGTGTGATTTGCAGAGTATAGATGTAGGTGCAGATGTAGATGAAGACGATGTTATATGGTGATAGGGGTAATCTGAGCGGTATTTGGACTCCGGTGCTTCCTAGTATTAATACGCTGCTTTTGCGCTACCACGTTTTATCAAAACGTTTCGTGGTTTCACACATAGCTATGAAAGTTGCTGGCGAATTCTCTGGCAGCGACCACTGACTTCAGTGTTCCCTATCGATTCATGTAGGATGGCACATTTTTAAATAAGGAAACGCCGTGAGCGTATTATACACATTTGGATAAGCAAATAATGCTCTGTGAACTTGTATTGGGGTAGGTATAGTTGATAAGTTTTGAGATGTTGATAATAAACAAAAAAAAGAATTGCGTGGCTTTGGTTAACATATCTGCATAGCTCTAGGACTGTGTAAAGACTGCCTGCAGTTCAATAATGTTGACACTAAATTCTTTTGCTTCCATGTGTGTTGTAATGTAATTGATTCGCGTTTCCTGCCTTCGGCGTTCTTCGCTAGCCGGTTATCTCTGTTCCTCGAATCATGAACATGATTGTAAGTTACAAGTTGTGACCTTCGATACATATCGATGATTAAAGTTAATGCAAGAAGGGCGGGAAACGCGTTTCATACGGAATATGGCAGCTGATGACTTGGTTAGGGTAGTCCCATTTTTATAAGCCAGCCAAGATATCCAGTTTGAACCCGCTGAATTACCTCTTACGGGGACTCGGTCCATTATTTTCACCAAAACGTAGAACGAGTACAAGCAAAGTAATTGGTATGATGCCGAACATGTGGAGAATAGCCCGGCTATTTTCATATCGGTCGGTCTCTTCACTGGCCTGGCATTGTCCTTATGTTGTATTGCAAATGGGTTAAACTGTAAGCACTGAGCGTGACTTTTATGTATCCATCATATGCCCAGGTCTATTACGAATTTTTGCATTTTATTCGCATTGTTCTTCGATAGCATGTACCTCACAGGATTACACTTTCATGATTCTCGGACATAATTGTTTATAGTGCGCACATGTCTTCATTTCGGGCCAGGGCGCGCACACAGAACTTACGCTAACACTTTTGAATTTTGTCACGTCTTTCGTTCACAGTATATTTTATTAGCGGATCTTTGTTTTTCTAATGCATCATACTGCGTATTGTCTCAGACAAACTAAAACCTTTAGTGAACTCTTGATTCACAGTTTATTTTTGAAAACTTTTTCAAATATGTCAGACTATTCTTAATTACGAAAACTACTCATGTGACTGGAATACACTACTTTGTTTCCGTGTTAGCGATCATTCCCACAGTGACATGCACATATGTAGTAGAATAATCTCTCTGCCGCATTATTGTTGCTGTGATGCAGCAGAATTGTAGAGAATTGACTTAATGCCATAAGAAAATAATTTGGTATGCATAGCAGCTAGCAAACTTGGGCGTGAAAGATGACATTTACCCAAGGTAACCAAAAGTCTCTTGAGACCCGTAGCAGTTTGTTCCGAATATGCTTGTAGTTGCGTATTGACTTTCTTTTGAATCTATTATAACGTTATCGCTCCAGGAACGCTTCCCACTGTGTTATGATATATTGGAGGCAAATGTTTCCGTCTTCCTAAAGCGTTACACATATTTTTTGCTGAGTTTTTGTCCGAACTGAGATTGCGTACAACCGACGCCCTACGTCATCCCGAAGTTGTTCGAGGATCTGATCAGATGTAGACTAATTCATCTATACAAATCTAAAATAGTTTATTCAAACCACGATGCAAGAAATTACGACATTAACGTAAACGAGATATGAATCAAAGGACGCGTGAGTGCAGTCATCTGTGAGTTGCAACCCATGTCGGAACCAATGAAACCAGACCCTTGGGTTCTGAGGCCATCCTCAGTACGTGTGGGCGGCTGCTGGAAGTGGTGAAGACTGCTATTCTTGTTCGTGGGATGTAAGCAGAACATGCTATTTGCAGTATCGTAACAAAGTTGATCACGGTCCTTTGATTTGGAATCCAATGGAAGGTCTCAACCAGAGGCTCGATCGACCCTTTGAAGGTCTTGGCTGCAGGTTTCTGGGCCTTAGTTATGCGCTGGAGAACTGTACGATTCTCTTTGACAGGTCACGCATGCGCAACATAGAGGAAGCAGCTACTCGCGTAGCAGAGCTCTTATAGAGTGCAGATGGAGGTTTTTAAGCAGGCGATAGTTTGAGGTGCTTTGGTGAACGCTCATCAATCGATACGCAAACAGCGAACTCAGATCACGAAGTAAAAGAATTTCGCAACTTCAAAATTTTAACAGCAAATTTCCTAAACATTGAATTTGCCGACCTCTAGGAAAGTTGTCGTGTACAAATTATATTCGTAACTCAGAGCTGGATGAAACTGGAAGTAGAAATCTCTGAAATGTTTAGCGAGTCATGGAACGTATATCTAAAAGACAGATTAGACATTGCAAACGACAAAAACATTATCTCTGTCGAGATTGAAATTGAGTCTGGGTGCGAAGTTATCTGGACGCGAGTAATCGGCCTAAATGAACTCCAGTTAATCGTGGAATGTTTTTAGCGGCCACTCGATTCCGCCGTAACATTTGCAGAATCATTCAAAGAAAGTTTAAATACTGTAGTGCGGAAGTACCTCGATCATGCAATATTAGCTAGAGGTTATTTTACCCTGCCGAGTATAGACTGCCTCGAGATTTATTGCAGGTGATACAGATGGACACTCTTGTGGAGTAGTTCTGAACACATTTTCCGAAAACTGTCTTGAGCAGCTAGTTAGATAACCATCGCGTAAAGGAAATATTTTAGACATTATAACTACAAAAAGATCTGACATTATCGACAGTGTCAATACAGAGACGAAAATTGGTGCTCATGAAGTCATCATAACGACATTGGTTTGATTACTAAAGTTAAAAATCCGTGAAGAAGGCTAAGACATTTTTCATTCTTGAAATTGCAGATAAGCAGTTGTTAGCACCCTACTTAGAGAAAGAACATCAATTAATTCTAATGTAATGGACGTTGAGATAGTATAAAACTAATTTAAAATGATTGTAGATCGCACTCAGGAGAAGTATGTGGCGAGTGAGTGTGTAGAAGACGGAAAATACTCACGTGATATAATAATAAAATTCTGAAAATGTTGAGGAAACAAAGGTTGTTGCACTCTTGAGTCTAAAAAAAAGCACAGAAGTGACTACAGACAGAAGTTAACAGACATTCGTACGACTATAAAAAGAGCGATGCACGAAGCATGCAACTTCCAACGTCATGTGGTAGCGAAAGATCCTGTCGAAACCCCGAATAAATTCTGATTCAACGTAAAATCGCTAAGCAGATCGAAGACTTCTGTTCGGTCACTCAACTCGCCGGCCAGTCTGGTGTGGCAATAGAAGACAGCAAAAGGAAAGCTGAAGTTTTAAATTTCGTGTTAAAAAGTCATTCGCACGGGAGAATCGTACAGACCTACCACATCGTTTGATCGTCGCACTCGTTTGATTCGGCCTCTTTAAACCGTGTTTCTGATACACAAAGTAGAAATAATATCATTTTATTTCCTACTCCATGTACTCAGTTACATAACAGAAAGTGTTTATACCAGTAACTAATATAATTTTTGATGATATATGAAAGCAGACTGTAACAAAACGGTAAAATAACAATACAAAGTGCAAAAATTCTGCTACAGCATCGTCGGCCGGAGTGGCCGAGCGGTTCTAGGCACTACAGTCTGGAACCGCGCGACCGCAACGGTCACAGGTTCGAATCCTGCCTCGGGAATGCATGTGTGTGATATCCTTAGGTTAGTTAGGTTTCAGTAGTTCTAAGTTCTAGGGGACTGATGACATCAGAAGTTAAGTCCCATAGTGCTCAGAGCCATTTGGTTCTTTTTTTTTTTTTTCCCTACAGCATCATTGAAAAATTCTGGGAAGACAAAAGCAAATGTGTAGAGAACTTGTGTTATCATCTTTGCTCACATATTTCTTTTATTAATTTTTTCTGCACAGTCTATGTTGCAGTCAGTTGTTCGATGTTTTCATTGGAAAGCTAGTGAAACTTCGTTTCGTTGTCAGTCTGGGCATCATGTGTGGTGCGTTCCCCATTTTCTTTGCGAAAAATTTCACTACAAACTATATGAAGAGTCAAATCACTGAACTACTCTTTTTAAGAGCACCCAAATGTCATAAAAAAGTACATAGTCCAAAGATGGCAGTTTAGTCATTAGGGAAGCGTTCGCTGCCAGTAACATTTGGAGAGAGAATTGTGCTAGGCACGATGAAGTAGCATGCTAGGCTGCTGCAATTACTCGCGCGAATGACAATTTTAGTATCCGTCTTGCATGCAAATTCATTTTTCCACGAACGTGGAAAGCTCTATTTTCAAAAATCATGATTGCACAATATTTCGGTAGATAAACTATATGCGAGATTTGACCGAATCGAAAAAAGCTTCGCATACTTGTTTGTCGAATACATTGTATAGCTGTCTTCAACGAATTCGGAAATATTTCAGGTCTGATTTGTAGGTGACGCTCTCCGTTAGAAAATTGCTTCAGGTAATACGTCCCGAATTTTTAAAACTTATAAAATTCTGTTCACGTAGCTATTTACGTGAAAATTACGGATGAATCATTATCTACAGCAGTAAGACGGTCATAAAAAGTTTACTAGAGAGACATAGTTTGTCGCGGACAAAAGTAATGAATCTGGTACGGTGTTAGGATGACCATGTTTTGCAAACTTTCCTCCGTGAGCGCCGCTTTTGTTTCGCTCGTTATTGAACGGCACAGAAGCGAAATAAAACGTCCCCGGCAAGTTGCGAGTTGCGGCGCAACCGTATACAGGGAGGCGTCAACGGCGCGTAATGCGGTACCCCGCGCCGAGTACAACTTGTAGCAGATCCCCAGGCGGCGATATGCTCGCTGCTGGACGCTCAGCGCTGAATGCGTAATGAGCCATCAGCCCGCTCGCTGCTCAAGGAGACTGTCCCAGCGCTTTTAATGCATGTACCGAAACCAACGATACATATGTATTAGATTTGTATAAACGGCGGACGTAAACTACGTTTCTCGGCTCAATATTATTATAAAAAAAAGCTAATAAACCGAAAAGAAGCGTTTTCAGTCGTTTTGCAGAAAAGGGATGGAGGCAAGGTTGAACGTTATGTCAACAACGGCAGTAGTAGTAGTAGTTCGAAATTGGAAAGGCTATCCCAATATTCGGTTTAAATGGCAGAGGGAAATCACGGAAACCATAAATATGGATGGATAAGGATCTGAATAATAGTCCTCCCGAATTCGAGTCCATCGCCTCTGTAACTGCACCATTTCACTATGTCACTGTGCAAAATACCATCGATTACGTTGTGCTGCATTGCTTAAGCGGCTTTTGCTGAAGGTACAGCTTTTGGCAAACATTCTATGTTTCCAGAATGAGATTTTCACTCTGCAGCGGAGTGTGCGCTGATATGAAACTTCCTGGCAGATTAAAACTGTGTGCCGGACTGAGACTCGAACGGCAAAGGTCCCGAGTTCGAGTCTCGGTCCGGCACACAGTTTTAATCTGCCAGGAAGTTTCAAACATTCTATGTGCTCAAAAGTCCCTGGTAACACCAATGAGTGGAGTGGGACTGATTTAAAAGCGATTCCACGAAGTGTAGAAGTATGAAACCGGAATTTCCCTATAGATGGTGCTATCCGTCAGTGTTGGGGCCGATAGACCGCGCCTGTAGCGTCATCTGCTTCCTGTAACGGCTGACGACGAATGTCAACACGCAGTAACCTAAGTTCGATACATCGGCATTTGTTTCAAACCTGTAAACATATCGAGTTTTGTGCCTACGAATTACGATTTGCAGACAGCATTGGTTTTCTGTTATCATTTGAAGAAAACTCATGCAAAATCGCATCGAGCCCGCATCTCGTGGTCGTGCGGTAGCGTTCTCGCTTCCCACGCCCGGGTTCCCGGGTTCGATTCCCGGCGGGGTCAGGGATTTTCTCTGCCTCGTGATGGCTGGGTGTTGTGTGCTGTCCTTAGGTTAGTTAGGTTTAAGTAGTTCTAAGTTCTAGGGGACTTATGACCACAGCAGTTGAGTCCCATAGTGCTCAGAGCCATTTGAACCATTTGATCCAGAATCGCATCGAATGCTTGTCGAAGCTTTCGGCGAAGATGCTCTTGGGAAAACACAGTGTTTTGGGAGGTTCAAAAAAGTGGTGATTTTGATGTGAGGAACGGCGAACGCGGGAATCCACCGAAAAAGTTCGAAGACAACAAATTGCAGGCCTTATTGGATGAAGATGATACTCAAACTCAACAGCAACAATTGAATGTGACGTAGAAAGCCGCTTCTCTTCGGTTGAAAGCTATGGGCAAATTGCAGTAAGTGGAAAAATGGGTTCTGTATGAACTGAATGAAAGACAGGAAGCAAATTGAAAGACCACTTATTAAATGCTGCCCGAGGCAGGATTTGAACCTGCGACCGTAGCAGTCGCGCGGTTCCGGACTGAAGCGCCTAGAACCGCTCGGCCACCACGGCCGGCGCCAGATACAAAAGAAAGTCAGTGACAGGTGATGAAAAAAGGATACTAAGCGTCGTATATCATGGGTGAATCCAGACAAACCATCGACATCCTCTGCAAGACCAAATCGCTTTGGAAAAAAGACAATGCTCTGTCTTTGGTGGGCTCAGAAGGGTGTCATCTATTATGAGCTGCTAAAACCTGGTGAAACCGTTAACACTGATCGCTATCAAAAGCAAATGATCGATTTAAATCGAGCATTACGTGAAAAACGACCGGAGTATGGAAGAAGGCAACACAAGGTCATATTGCTCCGTGACAACGCCCCGTCAGGGAAAGGGTTGAGGCGTTCAGCTGGGAAATACTAGGGCATGCGGCTTATTCTCCAGACTTGGCTCCTTCCGGTTATCATCTATTTGCTTCACTGGGGCACAACAACGCTTCAATTCGTATGAAAATGTACGAAAATCGCTCGTTGATTGGTTCGCTTCAAAAGATGAACTTTTTTTTTTCTTTTTTTTTTTAAGTGGCATTCTTAGCCTGCCGGAGAGGTGTGAGAAATATATAAATAGCAATGGAGATTATTTTGAGTAAAATATTCCTTCGAGAACAATACTGCAGGTTACCTTCTCCAGTCTAGTCCAATTAGAGTTTGTGCTACTTCTCTTATAACTTGGGCGTTTACAAGGCGTCAAACATTAACCTTTCTTTCTTCCGGTGGACTTAAGCTATACATTCGAGGTACAATAGAGGAAGTACAATGCATAAACTTCATAGACGTGGTTCATGTCGGAATGATTATACAGACCGTGTGTTGCAATGCGGAGTAATTGCAAGCGCTCACACGTGTGAGCGATAGTACATGGCCCAAAAAGTACACTCACTGACAAACAAAGTGAAGCGCCCATAAGGGGAAGCGGAAACCAAATGAAACTTCACGGGTTGAGAGGGTGTGCGATGTTATTTCAGTGCTTGCGAAATCGAATCAAATATACATATAACTTGTGAGTGTAAACCCACTTATTGTTGCACACTCTCTGGCCTGGATGCTTGCACTGATTCTCTAAGCTGGTTGTAGGTTGTGTTCCAAAAATGAACAGCAAAGAGACAGAAGTGATGACACTTCCTGCAGGACCTGACCATCATGTTGCAGGACAATGCTCAAGCACGGACAGTGTAAGCTGTTACTGATTTGTTTGACTGATGGGGCTGCTAAGTGCTGTACCACCTACTGCACTCTCCTGACTTAAGCCCTCGTGAGTTCAACTCGGTTTCTAAACTGAAGGAAACAGTTCACGGCATTCGCTTCGGAATTGCTACAAATTCGTTGGGCAATAGACCGCGCCGCTCGAACTGTCAACACAATTGGCACTGCTAAGAGTATCCTACGACTTCCACGTCGCTGGCAACGGGTTATACACAATGCTGGTGATTACTCTGAAGGTCAGTAAAACTTTGAAACACGTATCTATTTTGTACGAGCTGTAAAATCGTTGCCACTATTAAAGTTCCAACCCTCGTATAAGCACAACATTTTTGTTCCAGATTGGAACTAAAATAAATGATTCTCCATTATTCTCCATTCATGCATATTACAATGTAATTGGAAGAATGGCAAAAGTTTTATAACCATGGAAATCTTTAAAGAAAATTTATCACGTTTTCAAGCACATAGTAGATTAAGCGCTCTGTGGATTTTCTAAGACGTTACTATCTCTAAATTGAACATTTGGCTCGTACACCGCGTTTATAAAGCACAGAAACGTCACACCGTTACTATGAGGTAGAGAGAAAGAACGAAAATTATGTAAATTTTGTTATGTTTGTTTCTATGATTTATCTGCTTGTTATGCTGTGTTTCTGAAGCAGAGATAGGAAACTATTCCAATACGTGCCTCAACGAGTGTAGGTTCAAATGGTTCAAATGGCTCTGAGCACTACGCGACTCAACTTCTGAGGTCATCAGTCGCCTAGAACTTAGAACTAATTAAACCTAAATAACCTAAGGACATCACACACATCCATGCCCGAGGCAGGATTCGAACCTGCGACCGTAGCGGTCGCTCGGCTCCAGACTGTAGCGCCTAGAACCGCACGGCCACTCCGGCCGGCCCGACGAGTGTAGGAAACAGTTAAAAATCGAATACGGGCTGGCCCTAGTATCGAACTGACGGTTATTAATCCAGCGTACTCGTATGTATTCAGTTCGGATCTGGCTTATCTTACTATCTTGGAAGCTAAATTGCTTCTCGTTACGTTATTTTAACGGATAGTGCATACTGTTTGTTGAGTGAAGAATATATAGAATGAACTTTACCAGAAAGTTATCATTAACAAAGCAACAACATTAAATGAAATTGAACACTCAGCAACAGATTACGAATCTCGATTCCTGGCAACCACGGAATGGTCGTTTGTCTAACGCCATTAGTTGTCAAAGCACAGTGGCACCCTTTAGAATATCGTGTCGGAAAGTAAGTGCCTTCTTACAAGTTCATTTCATTTTGTTCTTCATCTTCTATACGAAATCCAATCACAGTTGGAATCCTTCTAAAACCTCTACTAAATATATTATTTTCCTGTCGTATTTTTACCCAAAAAGTTATGTTTATCTCTTTGGAATAGTAACTATGAGGCTTCTTTCCTCGTTCGTTTCTTTTAAGTATTCCCTCACTGTCTTTGCTCTGTGTCCACCTGGCCTTAGTCTTCTTCATAGCAACTTTACTGTTTGTGACACTGACTGACTTTTACTACCATACATTAGCATGCTCCAGATAAACGTATTGACAAAGTGTTTCTTCTGTTCCTTACTGAAATATTTGTTTACTAATAACGTCTTCTCTCCCTAATAATGTTTTTTTCTGTTAACTACAGTTCACGTAGCGTCTTTTATCTTAACATGTTTCGTGTACACGTTGTCTTTAAGTCTGAAAATTTGGATCTCAAGTAGGCTTATTGTTTTTTATTGTCATGCCTTCATGGCGAAAATATTGATATTAAGTTCGTTTACAAAACTGTTGGCAAAGTCAATGTTGGCTGCTTATGTTCTTCACTGTCGGCGATTAGGACAACGTCATCTGCAAAACTTATGTGATAGATCGGCATCCCATTTACTGTTGTTTCAGCAGATTTTTCATTAGATCTTCATTGATTTTCATGTGGAAGGGCTAAACACTGATTTTATGTTTTTTGTACACTGTCAGTCAAATCTTCAATATCTTGATCAGTTTCTTCCAACAAACATTTCAATGCCTTTTTTTCATACACAACTTGTGCCTTAACAATCTCAGCAGCAGAGGTCATCTCCAACAACTAGTGGGTATTTTCATGTTTCCATGGTACGGCTTTCCGCTTACTTAGAGCCACAGACGCTTCCAAGGCACGTTTAATTTAGCGACGACCGCTCGTATCCCCTGGCTCGTTATTGGCTGCCAGGCCTAATGCTTTTATAATAATGCCTTTCCTCCCGCACTCCGTATTCGACAGTTTTTGTGCATCTCTTGACTCTTCGCATTGACCTTGGAGCGGGACACCGTTTGACAGACTTCGCTACGATTAAGGAAAAAAAAATCCTTACGCTTCAATACAGAAAGTGATCTTCTGCCAACGATGATACCTAAATTCTATAGGCCTGTAATCATTTATTTCGATGTCATAAACACATTATGTAACGAAAAGTTTCCAGACACAAGGCTATGTGTGCTGTGGTATATAAACGTAAGCAAAGTGCGTCACCATCACAGACGTATTTTCTTTTGTAATGAGTCAACAAAAGAATTCGAATAGGACGTGACAAGAATGTTCTGTCTCCAAACATCAACTACCAACTGACTCAGTTCGTAGTTAATGGCTGGAGACACAATATCGTAGTTACAGGTAGTCTGCGGAAACCAACTAATAGATGTTGGCTACTGATAAATCGCGTATACGTTTGGAGTCAGTTAAGGCCTGAAGATGGTACGCTGAAGCACCGAAACTGGTAGCCATATAATAAATAACATCGCAAGGATGGCTGCAGGTTTCCATTCTCTGATTTCGGCTCCTGAGAAAGACACAGAACCGCGCGACTGCTACGGCCGCAGGTTCGAATCCTACCACGAGCATGGATGTGTGTGATGTCCGTAGGTTAGTTAGGTTTAAGTAGTTCTAAGTTCTAGGGGACTGATGACCACAGAAGTTAAGTCCCATAGTGCTCAGAGCCATTTGAACCATTTTTTTTTTGCCGTTGGTGGTCAAATACAGTACCGAAACATGCAGGCTTGGCTAGGATCTGAATTTACGTTCAATCAACCATTCCTCGCGGTGTTTCCTTATTTTTGTCCAACCCCTGTACGTCGGCTCCTGGAAAAAACATGGGGAAGACCTATTTTCCGACCACCCACGAAGAGAAAGGAGATACTGCGCCAGTTTCAGCGTGACTGGAATTTATAAGATTCCTTATGAATGCGAAAGCAACTACACGGGTGTGACTACCTGTACTGTTACCAACCCCTGTGCAGAACACCAAAGACACATTAAAAATCGAGAACCTGAGAAATCAGTATCTGGAGAAAGCAGTCTCGCAAACAAACTTAGACTAATGTCTGATAAAATTAAAATGTTGTCCTACGTTTTTACGTGTTGGGATTCTGTTATTAAAGAAGCAGTAGAAATTATAATCTGCGAGAACAAATACAACCGGGACAGCGGTTATTATCTTAATGTGCGTGGAAGTAAGCTCTCGACGTTGAGAAGACACGGAGAAATGTTCTGAGATGTTTACGTTCCTGCGAGAGCACAGGAGCCACTAGTAGAGATACGGACACGATCTCTGGCAGCATGACGTAATAAAGATGTACGCCGACCAATCACAAGCCACGACAGTCTGTTCCTGACGAAGATGACGAAGGGTTTTCCTGGCCTGAAGATGGTACGCTGAAGCACCGAAACTGGTAGCCATATAATAAATAACATCGCAAGCATGGCTGCAGGTTTCCATTCTCTGATTTCGGCTCCTGAGAAAGACGCAGAACCGCGCGACTGCTACGGTCGCAGGTTCGAATCCTGCCACGAGCATGGATGTGTGTGATGTCCGTAGGTTAGTTAGGTTTAAGTAGTTCTAAGTTCTAGGGGACTGATGACATCAGATGTTAAGTCCCATAGTGCTCAGAGCCATTTGAACCATATGGAGACACAGACTTTCAGACGGCTCTTTGAAAGCGTCCACAGCAAAGTTCAAGCCGTCATAAAGGCGAAGAGTGGACACATCCACACATCCGTTAATAGGTGTCTGTATACTTTTCATTGGTTAGTTATATGAATGTTACATTTCGCAATCCTGTACGTTCTATCTTACAGATACAGGATGAGCAAAATAAAATTTATCCTTAAAATGCCTTCGGGATTTCGTGACAATGTGAGCAAACCAGCAAAGAGATCATTAGAAAACGATACGAAAAGAGTCCGAACTCCAATAAAACATTCTCCTCGTTGAAGATAGCCTGCAGGAATGTACGACAAAACCATAACACGGGTCAGTGGTGCAAGTGGGAATTAAAAGAGCACTGTGTCAGAAAGTTATCAGGAAGTATCTGCAACATTAACTCCACAATGTTGCTCTCGTGCAGGAGTTGAAACTTGCAGACTGACCAGCGCGGATGTTCAGTGCTGCCTGTGGTTTCCAAATGAAGTGGTATCAAGACGTTTCGACCAATAGTTTCTCATTTGTTCAGATGAGGTCTTTTTCACTCGTTCCTCATCAGACGATCCCCTTTTGTATGCTGAAATGCCACTGTGCAGTGTTAAAATTTGTTATCTGGTGCGCGGTTTTAGGACCAGTTTTGTTTTATAACTAATTATCGTAGTCAAAGAATACTACATTTTCACGTTTCGTGAAATGGACAAATTTAAGGGCCTCCTTATTACGAGCTAGTTGCCTAATTCTGTACTAGGCTGATATAACTACAAATTTCACGGATAGCACTTCATAGAGACGCGCACCGTCTCTACAACTGATGTTCGTTGCGCATAGATTCCACAGTTTCAAACTACCGTCCACAGCTCCTGCTTATTTATAACTACGACAGAGAACATATGGAGCTCTGATAGGTTACGTCTTCGCCTGTTATTGGACACATTCTTTGATGCTGCATGTTTTACCTCTTGCCATTGAATGTGGATTCAACAAAATTCTCTGCTTTTTACTGCTTATCCATATCCTGAGGACTTAAGTTTGTGGATTACGTAATGAATAGCCATAGAAAATCGTTGGTCATTGTCGAGTGCGCCGAAGGACAATATTGTTTAAAATATCATCGTGCTTTATGTTACGTTTCGGTTCTAGAGTCGTGGTGATGAACGTTATGCATGTACCAGTATTTGCCAAACTCGATCTATACATATTATAAGGTTAAGTCCCCACAGCGTTTTTCTGTCTGTATCTGAGGGCTAATATAAGGAACTACCCTCGGGATTTAGATACAGGTTTCACTAACAGACAGACTGATTTGCAAGGAAAGTTTGTGTGTACAATAGGTTTGTGTGTAAGTCGTCCAGATACTCACAAGGAAACCTACCCAAGGGATGCACTTCGATTTTGATCGGCTTTGAATATGTCGTAGTGTAGAGCAAAATATAAGAGACACAAATTTTGTATACGTGTCCATACGGCCGTTAAGGGGGTGAAACACCCCATTGAAAAAACTGATTTTCACATTTCTGAATGAATACTGTTGAAACGGTAACACGCATAAAAAATTGCAAATAAAAGTTCTATTTTTTAATGTAGTTACAATAGTGCATCCAGATTTGTTGAAAAAGTCATTTCTTTTCGAAATCATCTCTTCCTCAGTATTTTGTTTTTCATTTCGACTAATAGCAAAACATATTGCATCGTTAATATAGAGTCATATATGATGAAGTAGTATTCCAAAGACGCATTTCTCATAAATAAGCTAGAAATATCTGTACATCAAAGTACATTCAGCATTTTTTACCAGATGAATTCTGCACTTTTTCATTATTGTAGAGATATACAATAATGTTACAACAATAAAGTACAAAGAATTTCAAATGTAACGTAATTAAATCTGAAAATGTTGCAACTTGAAAATTAAAAAAGATACACCATACGTAAAAAGGAAAGACAAATACAACGCAAGATATTTATATTTCACAAAATTAAAAGAAAATGTATACAGGGTGTACATTTTAACTGAAGACATTGAAATGTCTCGAGAACTACACGTCGGATGAAGAATAGTTATAATTCCAATTTGTTTGTCTCGGAGAGGGACATCCAATGATACCACACCCGACCCGCCACCCCACCCAGTGCATGGGTGGTGGGGGGAACTTTGATATCTTCAATGGGAATCCCCGTTATTTTTTTTTTTACTGCAGATTACGACTCTTCGTCTAAATCTACATACGTTTAGTCTGCATCATTTTCTTCGTTTCGCCACAGATGGAGCTGTAATCGTAGGAATAGAATGGGATACACAATCGTAATTTACTACTGCTACTCAATGGTCCATGAATAATCATTGGCACGTGGGACCCCACCTCCATGCTGCGAGGGTAGGACAGGCGAGTATTTCGTAACATCAAATTGGAGACCTCATTCGCGACGTTGTTCTCCTCCGACATATAAAACAGTGGACGACTCGACGCGTTCGAGGCGAACGCTACTCTACTTTTCCAGGTGTAGTAGGTATTCAAACGTAGTATCGCCAACTTCAATACACTTAGTGATCCGCTTTACAAACGACCGTACGAAGGACAGAGGCATACCTGCCGGAGGCCGGCCGAGGTGGCCGAGCGGTTCTAGGCGCTACAGTCTGGAACCGAGCGACCGCTACGGTCGCAGGTTCGAATCCTGCCTCGGGCATGGATGTGTATGATGTCCTTAGGTTTAGGTAGTTCTACGTCTAGGGGACTGATGACCTCAGATGTTAAGTCCCATAGTGCTCAGAGCCATTTGAACCATCCCTGCCGGAATGTCAGTATGGCCGTTTCTGACGCGGTCGCCCGTGTCCTCACGGCCTTTTGGCACTTGCTGGTACACCTTATCTTTTAAATATCCCCACAGAAAGAAATCCGGCGACGTCGAATCCGGTGACCTAGCGGGGTACTTAATAGGGCCTTGCTTAATGCGCCGAAATATGGAACAGGGCAACCGCCTGCAGTAGTACTGGTAGTTCCTGTTCCAAACACATTCCGTATTTGCGTCCATTCAACGTGCTGTCGATAAAATACGGATCAATGAGTTTGTTCCTCATGGTGCCACACCACTCGTTAACCGACGAAGGACGCTGATGATCAACTTGCCGAATGTTATGCAGGTTAACGCTACCATGGTTTGTGAATGTAGACTCAACGGAAAGTAGTACCTCGGCAAAGAACGTGGGGGTCGTTTGCTTTTGTTGATGTGTCCATTCACAAAACACTACCCGATTATGGAAATCGGCGCTATGAAGTTCTTGATATAGTGACACATGGTATCGATGATATTTATGACGGTGCAGTATTGTGACAATACTACCTACGGACATACCAGCATCGCGGTGTAATTGCAAGACGCTTATCCATGAGATGTGGTACACTACCGCTTGTGCAGCTATTTCATTAGCTTCTCCTGTAACATTTTGCTTCGTTTCCTTTTGCCCGTCTGTACGCTGCCATCAGATATATAGGCGTTCACAACCTTGTAAAAGAACAAATTAGAGCGAGCTTTCTCTGCAAAACGCTCGGCATGCAAGGCTTTAACATTTCCCCCACATTCTCCGTACATCAGGATCACTTCGATTTTTTTTCTGTCGTTGCAACATTCATTGTCCACTTGCGAGCCTGTTCTCAAAATGATAGGTAGGTGTGCAGCCAATAAACACTGCCCAAGTATTGTAATGTTTAGAGCCGCTATCTGGTCTATCTCTGGACGATACTTGCAGTGTACTGCCTGTTATGATACGTCGCAGTTTGCTACACGGCCGCAGTGGCTCGTCGAGTAGACCCTTGTTCGATCTGTCGGGGGAATAAAACGTTGCGAATGGGGTTTCCAATTACAAGTTATGCAATACTACCCTCGCAACATAGAAGTGGAGTCCCACGCGCCATTACTTATCCAAGGGCCTTTGTGTAGCATGTCGTAAATTACTACTGTGTACCCATTTCTATTCCTCCGATTACGGCGCCATCTGTGGCGAAACGAAGAAAATGCTGCTGACAAAATATACGTAGATTTAGCAGAAGAGTTCAAAGTTGCTTTCCGCCACCCACGCACGGGGTGGGGTGGAGGGTCGAGTGTGGTGTCGTTGGATGTCCCCCTCCGAGATAAACAAATTGGAATTATAACTTTTTTTATCCGATGTGTAGCTTTCGAGATATTTCGATGTCTTCAGTTAAAATGAACACCCTGTACACAGAACAATATATGTAGAATATACATTTAGAATATACTTATCTGAGAAAGGCTTATTAAACAACTCAACACGGCAGCTGCCATTGAAGTGGGCCTTTACAGAGCGTGTGTGCAGTGATAAAGAGACGTTTCTATCTTATTTCTGACACATACGTCTTTGGAATACCACTTCCTCATATACGTTTGAATTTGGTACTAGCTGTGCTATACGTTTTGCTGTTAGTCAAAGTGCCTAAATCGAAAATAAAATAGTTGGGGGGGGGAGAATTTAAAAAATAATGACTTTTTAGAAAAATCTGAGTGCACCGTTCTAGCATACATTAAAAATACCTTGGAACCCTCCTTTGAAGTCTTCTTTACATATGTTACCGTTGCAAAGATGTTCATTCAGAAATATTAAACTCAGTTTTATAAATTATAGAGCGCAGCAATCAGTTGTCCTTTTTTTTGTAGGTTTTATTTGGCAGATCCAGATTTCGGCTAGTGCCTAACCATTACCAATGCACTATTTTCTAATCTCGACCCATGTCAGTTCCCTGTTGTTCGGGCGTCCACAGTCGCTGAGTGCACCAACTTTCCTAATGGAAGGTAACCTGATGAAACTCAGTTTTTTTTTTTCAAGGGGGTGCCTCACCCCGTTAAATGCCGTATGGGAACGTATAAAAAAATATGTGTCTCTTATTTTGCTCTATGCTTGCGAAACTGGGTCGGATCTCTAGTTAATTATATTTAGTTAATTAATATCCGTGTCCAGCAGTCCTGTTAGATTCGCCATTATTTCGTGTTAAAAATATCCAATATTGAAAACTGCAGTTTGACATAAGCTTGAGTGAACGGCTGTGTGAATAATACATTGATCTAACGATGCTAATGACGATTTTCGCATTGATCAAGACAGTGCACGTTTAAAACGCTTCTCTAGTAAATAAGAAAGAAGACTATGGTTTAATGTCCGTTGACGACGAGGGCGTTACAGTGGCACCGCAAGCTCGGATTTCTCGAAGATGGGGGAGGAAATCTGCCGTGCTCTTTCGAGGGAACCATCCCGGCAACTGCCTTAAGCCTTTTAGGGAAATCACACAAAATCTGGATGTCGGGTGGGGATTTAAACCACCTTCCCCCCGAATACATCAGCAAATATCTGCATCACAACTCTGCTAACCCTTTCCCCGTCCCGTAATACGGTGATTTCTCCTAAATACTCTAGTATAATTTATTATTTTACTTTAAACAAAGCTATCTTTCTGCAGCGCTCCAAGTGAAGAGGCTGGAGAACTCTTAACTCAAGCAGCGTACAGTGGAACCTCGTTCATCTGGCTCTCATTATTCCGGATCTCCGCCTCATCCGCATAGTTATTTTTTACTTTTTTAATGATACTGTGACTCTGCAGTATTTAATACTAAGTAGGTAACAGGGGCAGTAGTCGACAACGACAATCATGAAATTTAAATTCAACCACCTGCCATTCGCGGGTCCTGGCACGATGTCAGTTAACAAGTTAGCATTCAGTCGTACGCTTCTGCATGCCCCGTCTGTTGCGCCCGCATCTCGTGGTCGTGCGGTAGCGTTCTCGCTTCCCGCGCCCGGGTTCCCGGGTTCGATTCCCGGCGGGGTCAGGGATTTTCTCTGCCTCGTGATGGCTGGGTGTTGTGTGCTGTCCTTAGGTTAGTTAGGTTTAAGTAGTTCTAAGTTCTAGGGGACTTATGACCACAGCAGTTGAGTCCCATAGTGCTCAGAGCCATTTCAACCGTCTGTTGCGCGTGCAGAATAACCTCAAAGAAAAAGTAGGTGGCTGTGTCCATGGACAAACTGCACACGACGGCTAAAGGAGAATGGCTGAAAAACAATTTCTTTGAAGCATTTGCAAACATTGCTCAGACATAGCTGTTAATGATCTAAACGACTGGCTGTAAAATGATAATCATGCTGGCCACAGCAACATTTCTGATTGCGAAATTATCGCCATTTGTTCGTCTGGGGGCAATGATGATAGTGATGATGGATTAGATGACAAAGTTGGCGTTCAGTCTGAAGACATTATTACTCACACAGAGACCACGACGCAGCTGGACAAATTAATGGTTTCTTTGGGACACCAGGTGGCAACAACTTCAGCCGAACTAATGCTGGCGAAAACTCTGCGTGACAGTGCAATACATGCGAGTAAGTGCCATACGAATCTGGCTCACAAGAAACTTATTATTTCAGCATATAAAACTCACCATATTTCTTTTCAACATTTTGTCAAAATTTGTGTTGTTGGAGGGAAGGAGGATGGTGTTTAACGTCGCTTTGACATCGAGGTCATTAAAGATGGACCACAAGATCGGATTAGTGAAGGATGGAGAAGGAACCATCCCGGCATTTGCCTTAAGCAAATTAGGTAAATCACGGAAAATATAAATCTGGATGGCTGGACACGGCTTTGAACCGTCGTCTTCCCGAATGCGAGTCCAGTGTACTAACCACAGCGCCATCTCGATCGGGATTCGGGATTTGTGTTGTTGTCGTGGTATTCAGTCTGATGCAGCTATGTACGTTACTCAATCATGTGCAAAGCTCTTCATCTCCGAATATCTGATGCAACCTATATCCATTTGAAACTGGTTGCTCTACCTGTCTCGTCTGCAGTTCTTACAGCCCACAATTCCCTTCAATATTAAACTGGCGATTCCTTGATGTCTCTTAATGTGTCCTCCCAACTGATTCCTTCATTTAGTCAAGTTTCTATTCTCTCCAATTCTATTCAGTACCACATCATTAGTTACATGATCTATCCATCTAATCTTCAGCATTCTTTTGTAGCTTTGAAGTAGAGCCGGCTGCTGTGGTCGAGCGGTTCTAGGCGCTTCAGTCTGGAAACACGCGGCTGCTACGGTAGCAGGTTCGAATCCTGCCTTGGGCATGGATGTGTGTTATGTCCTTAGGTTAGTTAGGTTTAAGTACTTCTAAGTCTAGGAGACTGATGACCTCAATTGTTAAATCCCATAGTGCTTAGAGCCATTTGAACCATTTTATTTGAAGTAGAACATTTTTTTTTCTTTATTGTGATTTTATTCCCCTGCCCCATATGGGCAGGGGAGGGCTGTCAGCGGCACAATCCGCCGCTCTTCAGCCGAGTGACACGACAACTAAAACAAGAATAAAATGATACATACATAAGGAGATAAAAAAGGGGAACATAAAACAGAGTAAGGGGAGAAAATGGAGGTAAAAATACATTGACATGGAGACGTTCATGGGGGACAGTTAAAAAAGTCACCAGAAAGTTAAAAAACACAGTTGGCAATTCTTGAAACACAGAGAAGACACTGAATGCGCATGCACAGGTTAAGAGTTGGTCACATTATTAAAAACACTCCGAAATAACACACTTAAAACCCACTTGGAGCACACACGACGAAGAGTAAAACTACCAGGTGGGACCTGCCGAGGGAAAGGTCAGAGAGGATGGAAAAGGAGGGGAGAGCGGGGGGCAGCTGGGGAAGCGGCGGGATGAAGAGAGGAGGAGCAACCGTGGGTTCACGAAGAGGCTGGAGACACGTGGGGCGTGAGAGGAAAAGGGAAGACAGGGCAGGAGGGAGCGCAGAGACACTGAAAGGAGGCACAAGAGATGGAGGGGGAGTAGGAGGGGAAAGCTGCTCAGAAGGAGGGAGGGGGAGGAAAAGGAGCCCTGAGGAGGAGGCAGGAAGAGGGGGTTAGAGTTGGTAGGAAGCGTAGATGTCAGGGCAAAGCTCATCATCCGGGAGGGGTAGATGGTGGAAGTTGTGTTGGGAAAGGAGATGGAGGGTGTGGAGATGGAGAGAGGGAGGGACACAACGGTAAAGGCGCGGCGCGGCAACTGGTTGGGGGTGGAGAGGAAGGGAGACACCAGGGGGTGAGGGGGATCAAGGCGGCGGACAATATATAGTGTGCAGATGTGTTCAAGGAAAAGGAGAAGGTGGGGGAAGGGGATGAGGTCGTAGAGGATGCGCGTGGGGGACGGAAGGCAGATGTGGAAGGCGAGGCGGAGTGCATGGCGTTCGAGGATTTGGAGGGCTTTATAGAACCGGGGAGGGGCGGAAATCCAAGCGACGCTGGCATAACAAAGGATGGGGCGGATCATGGATTTGTAGGTGTGAAGGATGGTGGAAGGATGCAGACCCCACAGAACATTAATCTACCAGACAATACTTGAGGTATTTTGTTTTCACTCTCGTTTCGGGAACAACCCATTCTCAGGTGCATCAGTATATCCAAGAGGCGTTCAATAAGTAAAGTAATGTTTTTTTTCTCGGCCAAACTCGGTTGAAAAAATGCGAAATTTGTTGCGAGACATCGTGGAATATTCCCGCTTCAGTCCTTATAGTTTCAGAAAGTTTCGATAGGTGGCGGCGCTATACGTATCCATCAAAATTATATCTGTAACGGAGGCGTGATCCAGGCAGAGAGCTGTCATTGACTTTCTTTTGGCAGAACACAAGAGCATCGCAGATGTACATAGGCGCTCGCAGTATGTCTATGGAGACCTGGTAGAGAATAAAACTTCCATCATTTCGATACCATCATCACCAGACAGAAGGCAGGGATCACGTCAGATCCGATCCTTCGAACATAGGGGTTCAATACCAATCAGACCACCTCCCTAGCGATGTGTCTGTCATCATCACAACAATGTCGCGCAAACTTGTCCGACCTCCCGCGTGTCGGCCGGCCGCACACAGCTGTGTGGAACGTGCGGACACTTTCATTCGAAGTGAGTGACGAATCACTATTAAACATCTCACTTCACGACTGGACGATTCTGTTGATAGCGCTGACACGCTCGTCCACCAGTTGGGGTACTCAAAAGTGTGTAGCTGCTGGGTTCCTCGCAGCGGTAAGACAAGACCATAAAGAGCAATGAAGGAACAGTTGTGAGGAATTGCTTTCGTGTTACGAGGCTGATCGTCTCAATCTTTTGTCGAACATCGTCACAGGCCATGAAACATGGGTTTATCACTTCGAACCGGAAACAAAAGGGCAATCCATGGAGTGGTGCCACACCACATCTCCTCCTCAGCTGGCCTCTGTGGCCGAGCGGTTCTAGGTGCTTCACTCCGGAACCGCGCTGCTGCTGCGGTCGCAGGTTCGAATCCTGCCTGGATAGATGCGTGTGATGTCCTTAGGTTAGTTAGTTTTAAGTAGTTCTAAGTTTAGGGGACTGATGACCTCAGTCCCATAGTGCTTAGAGCCATTTGAACCGCACCCTCAGCCGCTAAAGTCATATCGACGGTCTTCTGTGGCTTGAAAGGGGTTATTCTGTTTGATGTTCTCCTCAATGTGCAACGATCAACTCTGAGATATACTGTGCTACCCTCAGGAAATTGAAGAAACGGCTTCAGCGTGTTCGTCACCACAAAAATACAAATGAACTTGTCATTTCCCATTACAATGCTAGGTCTCACGGAAGTCTGCAAACCCGAGAGGCACTCACATAATTGGACTGTTCCTCATCACCCACCTTACAGCCCGGATCTCGCAGCTTCCGACTGGTATCTATTTGGCCCAGTGAAGGATGCATTCCAAGGGAAGGAGTATATGGATGATGGGGAGGTTATAGATGCAACAGGTCGTTGGCTTCAACGTCGACCAGTAGAGTAGTACCAAGCGGGTATATAGGTCTTCCCAGTGTGGTGGCGTAAGACCGTCACTTTGAATGGAAATTATACTACTGGCCATTAAAATTGCTACACCACGAAGATGGTGTTACAGACGCGAAATTTAACCAACAGGAAGAGGATGCTGTGATATGCAAATGATTAGCTTTTCAGAGCAATCACACAAGGTTGGCGCCATTGGCGACACCTACAACGTGCTGACATGAGGAAAGTTTCCAGCCGTTTTCGCATACACAACCACTAGTTGACCGGCGTTGCCTGGTGAAACGTTGTTGTGGTGCCTCGTGCAAGGAGAAGAAATGCGTACCATCACGTTTCCGACTTTGATAAAGGTCGGATTGTAGCCTATCGCGATTGCGGTTTATCGTATCGCGACATTGCTGCTCGCATTGGTCGAGATCCAATGACTGTTAGCAGAATATGGAATCGGTGGGTTCAGAAGGGTAATACGGTACGCCGTGCTGGATTCCAACGGGCTCGTATCACTAGCAGTCGAGATGACAGGCATCTTATCCCCATGGGTGCAACGGATCGTGCAACCACGTCTCGATCCCTGAGTCAACAGATGGGGACGTTTGCAAGACAACAACCATCTGCACGAACAGTTCGACGACGTTTGCAGCAGCATGGACTATCGGCTCGGAGACCGTGGCTGCTGTTACCCTTGACGCTGCATCACAGACAGGAGCGCCTGCGATGGTGTACTCAACGACGAACCTGGGTGCACGAATGGCAAAACGTCGTTTTTTCGGATGAATCCAGGTTCTGTTTAGAGCATCATGATGGTCGCATCCGTGTTTGGCGACATCGCGGTGAACGCACATTGGAAGCGTGTATTCGTCATCGCCATACTGGCGTATCACCCGGCGTGATGGTACGGGGTGCCATTGGTTACACGTCTCGGTCACCTCTTGTTCGCATTGACGGCACTTTGAACAGTGGACGTTACATTTCAGATGTGTTACGACCCGTGGCTCTACCCTACCCTTCATTCGATCCCTGTGAAACCCTACATTTCAGCAGGATAATGTACGACCGCATGTTGCAGTTCCTGTACGGGCCTTTCTGGATACAGAAAATGTGCGGCTGCTGCCCTGGCCAGCATATTCTCCAGATCTCTCACCAATTGAAAAGGTCTGGCCAATGGTGGCCGAGCAACTGACTCGTCACAATACGCCAGTCACTGCTCTTGATGAACTGTGGTATCTTGTTGAAGCGGCATGGGTGTCTGTACCTGTACACGCCATCCAAGCTCTGTTTGACTCAATGCCCAGGCGTATCAAGGCCGTTATTATGGCCAGAGGTGGCTGTTCTGGGTACTGATTTCTCAGGATCTATGCACCCAAATTGCGTGAAAATGTAATCACATGTCAGTAGTATAATATATTGGTCCAATGAATACCCGTTTATCATCTGCATTTCTTCTTGGTGTAGCAATTTTAATGGCCAGTAGTGTATGTTGAAACATAACTTTTGTATCCAAAAGAGTAAGAAATAATATGGTGTATTTGAATCCTGAATAAAACTAACCTGCTTTCAGAAAAAAAATGTGTTTCATTACTCATTGAACGCCCCTCGTAGTACCAGATGTGGATGCATGTGCCCATGTAGCAGTTAGATGAACAAGTGTCTGTAGTGTGGTTTATGGCAGACATTACAAGGTTATTTTCTTAGGTGCTTCTCGCCAGATGTGACATTTTAATTGCGGAGTAATGCTATTCTTCCTGAAAGGACTTCCATGTCAAGCACTTTGTACTTCATATGATGAACGTTGAAGAACGTGCTGTGCACAAATATACATGGTACGCGATTTTTTAACGAAATGATAACGATGTATCCAAATCTGTTACTACAGATCCAATTAAGAATGGGCACATTCCGAAAACAGTGCAAATCAAGTTTTTAAACACCGCCTGGTGTAATAATGTCCTTCAAATTTATTGAGGCAGTGGGGTCCACCCAGAAGAAAATACTTCTGTAGCACCACAATTCAAAAGCTTCTATTCTCTGTGAACTGCTTACGGTCCACCTTTCACTTCCGCTCATGGCTACACTCCAAACTAATACCTTCAGAATAGACTTCCTACCACTTAAAGTTACACTCGATATTAACAGATTTTTCTTCTTCAGTAACTCCTTTCTTACCTTTAAAAATTTGTGTTGGTAACCAGTTACAGCTGTGAGGTATTTGTAGAAATGCACTGTTATTTGCCATAAATTGTATATACAATATTTATTTTTGACCGGTTTCGGTTAATTTAACCATCATCATCTGGAAGGCAAATCATAACGTCTGTAGGTTTAAAAATGCATGTTCTTCGTAGAAGACACTTCCGTATACCACATGAGATAATGGCAAAACGTGGAATGCAACATAGCCAGATTTGACAGTATCTTGAAAATTAGGTTACACATACACTCGTGAATTGTCAGGAGTGTACGTGCAGCTTACCTAGATTTTCAAGATATTGTAAAAATCTGGTTATGATACATCCCACGTTTTGTCATTGTCACATGTGGTATAGCCGCTCGGGGTAGCCGCGCTGTCTGAGGCGCCTTGTCACGGTCCGTGCGGCTTCCCACGTCGAAGGTTCGAGTCCTCCCCCGGGCATGGGTGTGTGTATTATCCATAGCGTAACTCAGATTAAGTAGTGTGTAGGCTTAAGGACCGATGACCTCAGCAGTTTGGTCCCTTAAGACCTTCCCACAAACTTACAATTTTCCGTGTGATATGCGAAAGTGTCTTCTATGAGAAATATGCATTTTTAAACCAACACGTTTTATAATTTTTCTTCCAGGTGATGATTGTTAAGTTAATCGAACCGCTCAACAATAAATATTATGTATACAGCTGATGGCAAATAGAAATGCGTTCCTACAAAAACTTTTCTTATCTGTGCCAGTCTACATTTTATAGCATCTCTACTTTGGCCATCAGATGTTTTACTTCCCAAATAGCAAAACTTATCTACTACTTTCAGTGTCTCATTTTGTAGTCTATATCCCTTAGTATAGCCTGATTTAAATTGACTAGATTAAAAATTTATCAGAAAGTAATTTATAATTTGTGCGTTTAGTGATTTTCAGCAAATTGCGACACACTACTCCGCAGCAAGCTTTTACCTACGGGCTGTGTCCATAACTGATCACTGCAGTACGCCATCCTGTGTCCGTAATTTCCCTGACCTCTGCCGGGGCGTTAGCTGACTCCCGAAACCGTTCTCGCTTTCTCCACATGTGGTGCGGCAGCACCTCATCCCCTATCTGCTGCTTCATAAATTATTTATAAAGCAGTTATTCATCCCGAGTGCTGTTTGTTTTCCGGGCGTTACTCTACTAACATCTTGGCAAATGTGTTCTGTCCTGAAAATACTTCTCGCCTTACGTAGGTTTGATTTACGCCTAACTGAGAATTACACTGCTCTCAGGGCGGAACCCAGTTTCGATCGTAACAGCTGTGCCCGATGTTACTACGTTATGCCTAGCTTTGATTTACATTTTCTCACGACATAAGCGATTCCCCAGGTAGTAGTCTGTATTATTGGATTCAGACCGCATCGTGGTTTTCACACCACGTCTACTAAAATATCATTTTAGTGGCAAGAACAAATTCGATGAAAACTTAAAACATATTTGAATACAGGAGTTCTCAGCTGGTTTCATTGATTAAATGTTCATGGCTTGTAAGCCGAGAAGCAGCGACGTGATGAAGCAACGTTTCTGCAAGTTTCCTAATCTTTCTTTCCACGCAAAGATTAATATGGCTATGAAACTTCTAAAAAAAATGAGTACTAGACGACGTTCTTATTCGGCTAATAACTGGAGAAGATTTCATCAGTCAAACATATCTTATTTATTCACGAAATCTGTTAATATATTGTACTTCGTGTAATCGAATGAACTGTTCTGTCTTAGAAATGACAAATTTACAGTTCTGAATTCATGACGGTACCAAACGCCTATACGTGCTTAATGCTATAGTAGGCTATGCTTTAACTGACTTTGATCCTCATTTTACGATTGCATACGTGGCTCCCCAGTTATGTTTTGCATTATGGAATTCCGGCCACATCGTATTATTCTGTAACACGCCAACTACTGTTGCTTTTAGTGGCAAAATATAGCGAAAACTATTTACGACAACCAGAAAGTCAGAATATTTTTCTGGAGTATCACGTACGTTATCGTAGTTATTAAAATATTAACGAATGCAACTGTATCAGGAGCGACTATCACCCAGTTCCAAAGTATGTAATGCACCCACAGATTTATATTAAAGAAGATATAGACGAAAGGCATTACTGGTTGAAATAACTAGTAATTACGCAAAAATCGATAATTTGCGTAATACGTTAACCAACTGTTAAACTACTTACTGAAAAGTTTTAAAAAGTCAAAAATTGAAAAGGAAGCTGGCTCTGTATTTGAAAGCACTTGATCGTGTTTGAACAAGAGGCTTTAGTAGCGTTAATTACTGCTTGGAGTTACTTCTAATGATTATATGGCGTATCATTTGTGAGAAAACACTTTGAGATTTCGTACCAAGATTCTAAATGTAATAGTGTGAGCGTGACATTAGTAATATGAGTACCAGATCTGTAATTCTGAGTACAATGCTCAGACGTATCAGAATCAGGTGAAAATACACTATAATCACGCAACGTACAAACAGTAAAAGATAAATAACTAGCTTTCCTAACGAATTGTGCCATGTTGCATGCTCATGACGCCCAGAGAACTGTGGATAATTATGGAGAAAACCTTTAATATGTCGATAAACAGTAAATATGTAACTGTGTAAAGATTGTCGGTGCCATAGAACGAATTTACAGATTCCGTTTTGTTAGGGTAGTTACATATTCCATAGATCATGCGGAACCAGTCACTTTACAATATGTGTATACGTGACTAACGTTAACTTTAATGAATACATTATTTTTTAGTCCTATTCATGCAACAACACATAAAAACAAGTTTTTTTCAGGCTACCGGTTTGTAAATAGAAGTTCGTCCATGCAATAGAAAGAACTGTCCAGGAGAAACGATTTTTGGTAGAACTTGCTTTGCTGCCTGTCAGACATTTTATGTTATCGGGCAAATGATCAAAAATTTTTTGTTGCTGCATATTGAATTCATTTCTGAGCCACTGAGAGCTTGAATAACGGGTAATAAAGGTACTTTTTTCCTCTAGTGTTGTAGGTATGGACATCAGCGTTCTTCTCAATTTAAGATATATTATTTATGACGAATTTTAGTAGCGAACATGTGTATTGTGAGAGTGCAGATAAAATGCTTAACTCCTTGAAGAGAAGACGACCGCGGATGAACATCACATATTATTCTTATAGCTAATTTTTGTGCAATCTGTGCATTCTTTGTAAGAAGTGAGTTACTCCAGAAAATTATTCCGTAAAACATTATTGATTGAAATATGTAGAATAAGTCAGGAGGTTCATTCGTTTGTTTTCAAGACTAGGAATTATACGGAGAGCGAAAGTAGTTGGACTTAAATGTTTGAGAAGCTCAGTAATATGGCTCTTCCAGTTCCAGTTTTCATCAGTATTGTTGTTGTTGTTGTTGTAGTAGTTATCAGTATTACGACTGGTTTGATACAGCTCACCAAGCTACTCAGCCTGTGCAAGCCTCTTGAGCTCCGAATAATTGCTGCAACCTACATCCGTCTGAATCTGCTCACTGTATTCTTCTCTTGGTCTCCTTCCACGATTTTTACCCCCCGCACTTCCCGGCGGCACTAAATTGGTGATCGCTTGATATCTCAGAATGTGTTCTATTAACCTATCCCTTCTCCTAGCAAGGTTGTGCCACAAATTTCTTTCTTCCACAGTTCTTTTTAGTACCACCTCATTAGTTACATGATCTGTCCATCAATTCTTCAGCATTCTTCTGTGGCACCACATTTCAAAAGCTTCTATTCTCTTTTTGTCTAAGCTGCTTATCGTCCATGTTTCGCTTCCATACATGGCTACACTCCATACAAATACTTTCAGGAAAGACTTCTTGAAAATTAAATCTATATTTGATATTGAAAAATTTCTCTTTTTCAGAAATACTTTTTTGCCATTACCAGTCTATATTTTATATCCTCTCTACTTCGACCATCATTAGTTATTTTACTGCTCAAATAGTGAAACTCTTCTACTACTTTCAGTGTCTCGTTTCCGAATCTCATTCCCTCAGCCTTACCTGGTTTAATTAGATCACATTCCATTATCCTTGTTTTGCTTTTGTTGATGATCTTATATCCTCCTTTCAAGACGCTGTCCATTCCGTTCAGCTGTTCTTTCTAGTCCTTTGCTGTCTCTGACAGAATTACAATATCATCGGCGAACCTCAAAGTTTTTAGTTCTTCTCCCTTGACTTAATTCCTTCTCCAAATTTTTCTTTGGTTTCTTTTACTGCTTCTTTCATTTATTGCTGGCTCAGTCGGGGATACGCAAGTACCCTGTCACACTCCCATCTCAACCACTGCCCCGCTTTCATGCCCGTCGACTGCTATAACTGCCATCTGGTTTCTGTACAAATCGTAAACAGCCTTTCGCTCCCTGTATTTTATCCCTGGTATCTTCATAATTTCAAATAAAGTATTCCAGTCAACTTTGTTAATAGCTTTCTCTAAGTCTACAAACGCTATAAACGTAGGTTTGTCTTTCCGTAACCTATTTTCTAAGAGAAGTATTGTCTCGCGTGTTCCTTTATTTCTACGGAATCCAAACTGATCTTCCCCGAGGTCGGCTTCTACCAGTTTTTCCATTCTTCTGTAAATAATTCGTGTCAGTATTTTGCAATCATGACTTATTAAAGTGATAGTTCGGTAATATTCACACCTCTCACTACCCGCTTTCTTTGTAATTGGAATTATTACATTCTTCTTGAAATATGAGGGTATTTCTCCTGTCTCAAACATCTTGCACACTAGATGGAAATGTTTTGTCATGCCTGGTTCTCCCAAGGCTATCAGTAGTTCTGATGGAATGTCGTCTACACCCGGAGCCTTGTTTCGACTTAGGTATTTCAGTGCTCTGTCAAATCCTGCTCACTGCATCGTGTTTCCCATCTCATCTTCAGCTACGTCCTCTCCTGTTTGTATAACATTGCCTGCAAGTTCAGCTCCCTTGTATAGACCCTCTGTATACTCTTTCCACCTTTCAGCTTTCCGTTCTTTCCTAAGTACTGGTTTTCCGTCTAAGCTCTTGATGTTCTTACAGGTGCCTCTCTTTTCTCCACAGGCCTCTATAATTTTCCTGTAGGCGGTCTCCATCTTTCCACTAGTGATATATGCTTTTAAATCCTAACTTTTTCCTCCAGCCATTCCTGTATTAATCAATATGTACACTCAAAAATTTGGAGCGTTCTACCATGTTTACCATTTCCTGCTCATGTGCTACATCTATAGCTGGTATAACTCTACGTGTTGTACAGAATTCAATATTGTTTTTTTTCCAAACTTTAGGGGAGTCCACTTTTTGAGAACCACCATTATTATTGTTTTCGCCGTCTTAAGCTTACTGCAATTAATTAAAGAGAGTTTTACACCAAACACCTTCGCTTTTATTCACTAAGCATCTTCTATGACTATTTTGAAAATATGATACCTATGTTTGTACAGTTTGGTTGTTAGAGATTAAAAACAATATTCCATTATAAAGTTAGCGTGCACTTTACTTACTGTGGTTATGCCATTTTCCACATATTCTGCCTTTTCCTTCCTTCTTAGCCGAGGTAGAAATCAAAAGAAACTTTGTTGTACATATACACTTGGTAGTTTTTTGCCTTTTGCACTTCCTCTTGCTGTGCACTGGTGTTACTTGCACTTCGCCTCACTTTTGTAAATAGAACTAGAGTTACATGTGTTAGCACTCAGCTCAGTATTACAGTGTTTATGGTCGTTCGTTTGTCTTTCGTGTAGGTTGTGAGCATTGCCATTGCTACTTTTTTATTTTTTATTTTATTTATAAAGAATAGTTCACAGGTTGACAAGGGTCAAAAATGGTTCAAATGGCTCTGAGCACTATGGGAGGTCATCAGTCCCCTAGAACGTAGAACTACTTAAATCTAACTAACTTAAGGACATCACACACATCCATGCCCGAAGCAGGATTCGAACCTGCGACCGTAGCGGTCGCACGGTTCCAGACTGAAGCGCCTAGAACCGCTCGGCCACACACAGCTGCCGGCGACAACGGTCACAACCTAAACGAAAAACAAATGAACAACCGTGAACACTGCAATAATCGATTTTGACCAGAAAGTTGCTCGTGTGAATCCGGCTTAAAGCATGTTTCTGTGTCAACAGTTCTTATTCCAGCCAACATAAATGTTATTAGAATACGCACTCAGCTTTCTTATTTTTGAAGCAGCTGTCGAGAAGTTAAACCGAAACCCACGCGGAGCGTATGAAGTGATCCAGGCCAGCGCCTCAGAGGGGCGAGCTCCGTGGCAGAACGACGGCGTAATGATGGCCGTTTGTCGCCGCGGCTGGCCAGATAAATGAGGAGTGCTTTCGCTGGCGGAGGCGGCGGTGGCGTCGCCGGTAGCGGTGATAAAGTCGCATGGATGAGCCGACCGGGCAGCCGATTCCCGCTGACTATGATAGCCAGCAAACCCGTTTGGCGACAACACCGTTCCGGACAACCCAGTCCTAAGCGAAGTCGTAACTCTGCCTGCAAAATTGTTGGCAGTATTTCGCCAAGCTGGAGTTAGCAATTTAGCCGCAGCACGGCAGATAATACACTTGCCTTTTATCCAGTGTACTTCGTAAAGGGTTCAAAGCAGCTCAAAAAGATTTGCCTAGTATGGGATGTCTGAATATTGGGTTTTGTTTATGAAGTGGTTTTGTATAGTTAGTTAAAGGTGACCAACTGTGTTTTGTTACACTGAAGCAGGAACAATAAGGCGCTGCGGTCGGCAACGCCTATATGACAACAGAACACAGCATGTTGTTATCAATGGAGAGACGTCTACAGACGTTAAAGTAGCCTCTGGCGTGCCACAGGGGAGTGTTATGGGACCATTGCTTTTCACAATATATATAAATGACCTAGTAGATAGTGTCGGAAGTTCCATGCGGCTTTTCGCGGATGATGCTGTAGTATACAGCGAAGTTGCAGCATTAGAAAATTGTAGTGAAATGCAGGAAGATCTGCAGCGGATAGGCACTTGGTGCAGGGAGTGGCAACTTGTGCACGCGCCTAATGTCGTGTAGGGTCCCTTCGAGAACGCAGAAGTGCCGCTACACGACGTGGCATGGATTCGACTAATGTCTGAAGTGGTGCTGGAGGAAACTGACAGCATAAATCCTGCAGGGCTGTCCATAAATCCGTAAGAGTAAGATGGGATGGAGATCTCTTCTGAACAGCATGTTGCATGGCATCCCAGATATGCTAAATAATGTTGATGGTTCAAAATGGTTCAAATGGCTCTGAGCACTATGGGACTCAACATCTGAGGTCATCAGTCCCATAGAACTTACACTACCTAAACCTAACATAGACAAATGTAATGTATTGCGAATACATAGAAAGAAGGATCCTTTATTGTATGATTATATGATAGCGGAACAAACACTGGTAGCAGTTACTTCTGTAAAATATCTGGGAGTATGCGTGCGGAACGATTTGAAGTGGAATGATCATATAAAATTAATTGTTGGTAAGGCGGGTACCAGGTTGAGATTCATTGGGAGAGTCCTTAGAAAATGTAGTCCATCAACAAAGGAGGTGGCTTACAAAACACTCGTTCGACCTATACTTGAGTATTGCGCATCAGTGTGGGATCCGTACCAGATCGGGTTGACGGAGGAGATAGAGAAGATCCAAAGAAGAGCGGCGCGTTTCGTCACAGGGTTATTTGGTAACCGTGATAGCGTTACGGAGATGTTTAAGAAACTCAAGTGGCAGACTCTGCAAGAGAGGCGCTCTGCATCGTGGTGTAGCTTGCTCGCCAGGTTTCGAGAGGGTGCGTTTCTGGATGAGATATCGAATATATTGCTTCCCCCTACTTATACCTCCCGAGGAGATCACGAATGTTAAATTAGGGAGGTTAGAGGGCGCACGGAGGCCTTCAGACAGTCGTGTTTCCCGCGAACCATACGCGACTGGAACAGGAAAGGGAGGTAATGACAGTGGCACGTAAAGTGCCCTCCGCCACACACCGTTGGGTGGCTTGCGGAGTATAAATGTAGATGTAGAAGTGGCTAGCGCAGTTGTTAGATCGGTTACTGTTGCTACAGTGGCAGGTTATCGAGATTTCAGAGAGTTTCAAATAGCGTTACACTCAGCGCACAGACGATGGGACACAGCATCTTCGAGGTAGCGATGAAGTGGCGATTTTTCCGTACGACCATTTCAGGAGTGTACTGTGAATATCAGGAATCCGGTAAAATATCAAATCTCGGACATCGCTGTGGCCGGAAACACATCCTGCAAGAACGGGAGCAACGACGACTGAAGAGAGTCGTTCAACGTGACGGAAGTGCAACCCTTCCGCAAATTGCTGCACATTTTAATGCTGAGCCATCAACAAGTGTCAGCGTGCGAACCGTTTAACGAAACATCATAGATATGGGCTTTCGGGGCCGAAAGCCCACTCGTGTACCCTTGATGACTGTACGACACAAAGCTCAACGCTTCGCCTGGGCTCGTCAACACCGACTGTTGATGACTGGAAACATGTTGTCTGTCGGATGAGTCTTGTTTTACATTGTATCGAGCGGATGGGCGTGTACGCGTATGGAGACAACCTCACGAATCAATGGAGCCTGCCTGCATGTCAGCAGGGGCTGTTCAAGTTGGTAAAGACTCTGTAATGGTGTGGGGCGTGTGTAGTTGGAGTGATATGAGACTCCTGAAACGTTTAGATACGACTCTGACAAGTGACACGTACGTAAGCATCCTGTCTGATCACCTGCATCCATTCATGTCATTGTGCATTCCGACGGACTTGGGCAATTCCAGCAGTACAATGCGACACCCCACACGTCCAGAATTGCTACGAAGTGGCTCCAGGAACGCTCTTTTGAGTTTAAACACTTCCGCTGGTCACCAAACTCCCCAGACATGAACATTACGCTACGGTCGCAGGTTCGAATCCTGCCTCCGGCATGGATGTGTGTGATGTCCTTAGGATAGTTAGGTTTAAGTAGTATAAATTCTAGGGGACTGATGACCTCAGATGTTGTCCCATAGTGCTCAGAGCCATCTGAACCATTTTGAACCATGAACATTATTTAGCATATCTGGGATGCCATGCAACATGCTGTTCAGAAGAGATCTCCATCCCATCTTACTCTTACGGATTTATGGACAGCCCTGCAGGATTTATGCTGTCAGTTTCCTCCAGCACCACTTCAGACTTTAGTCGAGTCCATGCCACGTCGTGTAGCGGCACTTCTGCGTTCTCGAAGGGGCCCTACACGACATAGGCGCGTGTACAAGTTTTTTTGGCTCTTCAGTGTGTATAGTGTTTGTAAGCATACCGATCACCGTAGCCAGGGCCGGTATACTCTTTCTTCCGCCACTGGTACTCTTTGAACTGCAGCACAGCTATACTGCGTCCATAGTAAGAATAAACAGGACGTAAACATTACACTATGTATTCTTCCGCGTTTGCTGGAACGTCATTGGATTTCGATTCACGTTGAGCAGGAGCCGCCCTGTCTCAAGAACGGCCAAGAATGATAATAATGATACGTTCTATACTGCAAGTTACGCGCATACCGACTCAGGGATAAAATAAAATATCGTGTGACTAGGGTCTTCCGTCGGGTAGACCATTCGCCGGGTGCAAGTCTTTCAGTTTGGCGCCACTTCGGCGACTTGCGCGTCGATGGGGATGAATTGATGATGATTAGGACAACACAATACCCAGTCTCTGAGCGGAGAAAATCTCCGACCCAGCCGGGAATCGAACCCGTGCCCCTAGGTTTGACAGTCTGTCGCGGTGACCACTTTTTTATGTCATTTTGTTCTGTATTGTTCGTTGAATTTGTTCGGGGCGGACGTCCGATGACACCCGTTCAGGTTGTTCGTTGATCCGTTCACTCAGTTTTTTTTTTATTACAGACGGTAGCTAAGCCCTCTGACCCGAACACCCTGAGATACCGTGCCGGCTATGACGAACACTAACTTCACTTAACGAAGGTTTATTCAGCACTACCATTCAGCTACCGGGGGCATACGACTCAGGGATGTTACTGGGCAACAGCTTTATTGGCGCGTTTAGCTTGCACAGCACTGGCCAACCAAGTAGCCTAATTAACCTGCAGCGTTGTGAACAGTTACAGTTAACGCGTAAAAAGACACGAGCAGAGAAACAACGTAGCTTTGAATGTCATTTAATTTTAAAACGGAATGAAATAATATATGGTAAAACTCCGGCAATACACTTCTTGGGTCACCTGACGGAAAATACAACGTGCTCTCGTTGTTACCTAACATAGTATTGTAGTTAAAAATAGGACTAATGAAAATTCGTAACTTAAACACAGGTTAATTTTTTAGCGTGCTCTAAGTGTAATGTAAAATTGTCTGCAGGGATTTCATCATATAGTTAAATAATGAAGCTAGTGAAGGTAGCACTTACAATCAGTCGTCTGGTAATCTCTGAATTCCTTCCATATCCGAATCCGATGAATACGTTTCAGTGTTGGAACTGTCACCTGCTACGTTGATAATGAATTGATCAACAACAGAATCCATAAAGACACCCAGAAACCGCATTTTCTCCTCTTCTTTTATGACGCGCTGTTCTGCACTTCGCTAAGAGTTCGGCAGTGACGTGTAACAAAACTTCGTAGCCCTGTACGTCTGCTAGTTTGTATGTCTGTTTTTTCTCTCTACAGACCTCTAATTTTGGCTTCATATCAGTTCTATTGGGTTCACGTTGCAGTGGTACGGTGGCTACTGTAAAAATGCCTTTGTACTGTTGTGCTCGATGCCGTGAAAATTATTGTTTTCTTTGTTTCTACGACGCTTAGCAGTTTTGCACGTGTGAGACTACATTTGTGGTATAGTAATGGACGTAGTCCTATTAAAGAGTGTTTGTTTCTTTAAATTTTCTTTGCCTCGTGATGACTGGGTGTTGTGTGATAACCTTAGGTTAGTTAGGTTTAAGTAGTTCTAAGTTCTAGGGGACTGATGACCATAGATGTTAAGTCCCATAGTGCTCAGAGCCATTTGAACCATTTTTTTTTCTTTAAATCACAGAATACTCGCTTAGCAGACTCCAGCGTTACCAACTAAGCCACGCATCTAATATCCAAGAATGTCTTATGTTTGGTACATACAGTTTCGCGAAAAGCCACTTTCCCTGTAATCTTATGAAAAACACTGAGAACAAATTATTGTTTTTTACGGTGTTCCGCGCGTGTTTCACTTAAACACAGGAAGCAGTGTCAGCCATTTTCGCAGAACGTATTAAGGGTGTGACAATCAGAGCACAACTAGTGTTTACAGAGACTGCTTTACTGTACACGATTTTTTTAAAATAAAGACTACATAGCTGAAGTATGAATAATAAGAGCGTTGATGGCTATTAATATATTAGAACATCTTAAAGTTTCATTTAAAGTGACATAGTAATAAGATATCTTACATAAGTCGGGCCTACTTCCAAGAGCGTAACATCAGTGTACGTGTGTTACGGCTGTTGTCCAGTTATCGCGTTTGTATTTGTTTACATTAAGTTTATTCTTACGATGAACGAAGCATAGTGCGGCCACTGGGCATTTTCTGAGTTAACAGTGTGGAGCCTGTCGAGTCTGGGGCCAGAATATGGACGCGAGGATTGTGGTCGCGGTAAATATATTAAGGTGGGTGTGATATAGTTAGTTAACAGGGAAGAGACGAAATAATATTGCGAGTGATCTAAGCAGCATGTATCTTGATTATTTCATATATCTGGAAGTATTATCGCAGGTAATGGACTTACATATATGAGAGGTAACATTGTGATTTCATCAGTGTGCGTGTAAGAAAACAAATGGCTCCGAGCACTATGGGACTTAACATCTATGGTCATCAGTCCCCTAGAACTTAGAACTACTTAAACCTAACTAACCTAAGGATAGCACACAACACCCAGTCATCACGAGGCAGAGAAAATCCCTGACCCCGCCGGGAATCGTGCGTGTAAGAGATAGAAATCGCAGTGACTGATAATAAAGTCCAAAAGTATCATGAAACCTGACCTGAACCGTTATTATTCAGCAGATTTCCGATCATTAATAATTATTTTGACTGTGGTCGTATAGATTAGGGCAAAAGGTCATTGTTAGAAGCTAATACTACCAGTGGATGTGAGATATACTAGAAACTAAACAGCCGAGTCTTCGGTTTCTTCCTCCTCCTTCTTGATCCTGGCCTTTATCTCGTATCGTCACAAGGTCAATATGTCAGTTGCTGGATCTGGCAATGTTAAAAGGTAGAGGGTGGCCAACCATCCCCCACCGTGATTTTTTGTTAAAATATGCACAAAATACACAGGAACACAAATAGATAGTTACAACCAATTAGTACATGTAAATATCTTGGAGAAACTATACGTCTGAACGGGCCACCACAATTTGCAATAGATTAAGAGTTAATAAAACGGAAAGAGTGTATCGTTTGGCAAAATAAATCTACAGCAAGAAATGCACATATTGAAAAGCAAAACTAAACATTATACCACAGTGGGAAGGCCATTGAATGTTTACATGTATGTGAGTGCTTAACGATAAACTATAAGCTGGACGGAAATGAGGTACCTGAAAGACGGCTTATTAGAAAAATAATAGATGCAATGCAAGCTAGAGATGGTTGGAAAATGATAATTGACGAAAAGGCCTAAAAAATGTAGAGAAAATGTCGGAAATAATGGCAAAGCAAAGATTAATCTTCTTGGGACACCTCTACCAAACAGCCTTTTGAAACAAATGTTTTCGTATTTCTGGAAAAAGGAATCGACTGTAGCGTGGATTATACAGTGTGAAAAGTATTTAAACCGTCAAACTCTGGGAGGTTGTAGGGGACGTCAAAACAAATATTTTTCCCTAATGTCATTTGTTCCTATGAGAAGAATTTAAACTGGTATAGGAAGATTTCTCTGGCGGCAAATTAATTAAACCAACAAACACTTTTCCATTTTTGTATGACCAAGAGACAACAACTAGGTAGCAGATACGGCCCAATTAAACAGCTTCCAACAACACCGACCCACACATTAACGAAGAACCGCACTTGATGTGCGCTAGTAACTGTGGCATGTGGGTTATCCTCACTCCAAACATTCGAATTGTGCATGTTGAAGACTCCATCACGCCCGAACGTTGCTTCATCGGTAAACAACACAGAGAATGGAAATCTAGGATGCATTTCACACTGTTCCAGGTACCACTGCGAAAACTGTGCTCTGGGTGGATAATCAACTGGTTCCAGGTTGTGGACACGCTGTAAGTGAAATGGACGTAACAATTGCCCTCGAAGGACTGTTCTTACAGTCGTCTGATTCGTCCCCGTGTGACGTGCAATTGCACGAGTGCTGATTGAAGGATCCCGCTCCACCTGCTGCAAGACAGCTTCCTCAAATTGCAGCGTTCTTACCGTGCCACGGAATCCCTGTCCAGGTAATCTGCTAAATGACCCGGTCTCGCGCAGACGTTGGTACACAGCATCAAATGTCGTATGATGCGGGATACGGCGATTAGGATATTATTGTTGACAAACCCGCTGTGCAGCTCGTCCGCTGTGGTGCGCTATGAAGTACGCATCAACCATATCAGTGTACTCACTCCAGGTGTATCGCTCCATTAGTAAACAGAGACAATGCACTACTACACTGGTGGACAGCAGTTGCCTACAACTGAATAGCGTTATACGCCCTCTAACTACTGAAGAGCGTAATACGGCCTCCAACGGTTAAAATAATCCTCGTAGGAAAAAGTGACATTAGGGAAAAAAATGGTTCAAATGGCTCTGAGCACTATGGGACTTAACATCTGAGGGCATCAGTCCCCTAGAACTTAGAACTACTTAAACCTAACTAACCTAAGGACATCACACACATCCATGCCCGAGGCAGGATTCGAACCTGCGACCGTAGCAGTCGCGCGGTTCCGGACTGCAGCGCCTAAACCGCGCGGCCACCGCGGTCGGCATTAGGGAAAAATATTTGTTTTGATGTCCCCTACAACCTCCCAGAGTTTGTCGGTTTAAATACTTTTCACCCTGTAGACACCATAAAAAAGTCGAAAATAACAGAAAGAAATCTTTTTAAGAATAAAATATTAAATTTAGAAGTCTTTCATAACATAAGGAATACGAAATGTGTAGCAACATGGAGAGAAGAAAGGAAAAGGTAATATGGGGAGAAGATGAAGAAATACTTAAAAAATAGAAAACAAAGATAGAAGAAGAATTGAAACTGCTACGTGATACTAGTTGATCAATACGGAGATTAAACAAACATATTTTATAATAGTGTTGTCGATATTAAGACTAATTTTAAGCGCAGATATTGCGCGGAGCTACACAGTGCTTAAGATAATGGAATCGGAATCAAGAGAATGGCGGTTCAAAAACCCATCCAGCCGTGCAGATTCGCCCGCAGGAATGGGAATGAAGTACTGTTTCCAGTATGTTGTGCTCTCCGTGTACATGCAGTAGGATGATGACGCTCCGAGATGGTCTTAGCAGACAGTATATAGGGTTCACTGTGCTAAAGAAGCATTTATCTTATGAAGACGAATGCGAGTGTATTCTAAACAAGCAAATGAAAAAAGCTAAATCGTGACTATTTTCCGGTTGCTGTAATCCAATAACTTTGCACTTGCGTGGAAGTTATCTAGAATGGTATAGATTTTTGCCATTTGTTGCATTAAACCTAATCTAAAACAGTCACCCCTGAAGAAAAAAATGATAGAGCAGAAAAACTGGCATACGTTTACAGTTTCTTTGACAATGAAGATAGCTATCGGCGATCAAGCTAAAAATGCGACTAAAGCAGGTACCAACAAAGCTCCATTAATATTAACGTATAATCATTACGAGACTAATGAGAATTTAAATATGGTTTCACGTTGTAAAGTGTAGCCATTATTTTAAATAATTTTCATCATCTACTGCACCACCAAACAAAGCCTGGCTGTAATCTTATAGTTTTTACCGTAGCAACTGAACAAGAAGGAAATATATCCCGCTTCTGACAGCCTATTATTAATTACCAGACAGAAAGAAACGTAAGCTATACATGCCCTTTCTCTGTCGATGTAGACGGTGAAAAATTTAACCGAAATCGATATGACCAATTTAATTTCATAGTCCACACGACTAAATGTCATAAGCTTACCTATAAAGTAGCAAGTGTGGACCACGCATTTCAGTTGCAATGCTCATTAGTGACACAGTATTAACATACAGTAAAGTGAGGCAATCTTTCGTTCTGACGAAGTGGTTACGGTGATAAAACAGTAATTGAGATATGGAATTCATTAGGCTAATAATTCCCGCCGCAGAGGCCAAGGGCATAAGATACTATCTCCATTCCATCCATCATTTATAAAGTATGCAAATTCAGTGTGGGCGGATCGCTCTGCCCTAGACAACAGCAAGTAGCCACATCTGATGGATAGCTACAAATACACACACACACACACACACACACACACACATACACACACACACACACACACACACATACACACACACAGAGAGAGAGAGAGAGAGAGGGAGAAAGAAAGAAAGATAGCGGGGGGGGAGGGAGAGGGAGGAGGGGGGGGGGAAAGAGAGGGTAACGTTCGTTGCTTGTTGCATGCTCTCCGGTCCCTTTCCCTACTCTGGCCCTAACTGACAGTGGGCCTTCCTCTTCCGTGACACGCCCTTAAGGGACAGCCATTATTGCGACAGTAGGTTTTATTCGTTTTCCAAAGGCCTAGTTAGATATGTAATCGCCACCCTTCGCGTGGTGACGTAAATCTGTGACTTGGGACACGACCTAATGCGTTGATTACTCGAGGATGGTGCTTTTCTGTTACGAGTAGCAACACGAGAATCGTATACAGAAGTCTCCACGCGGTTTGTTACGAAAGTGAAATGAAGCCACAGCCATTCAGTATACAACTACCTCTAACGTGCAAAAACTATCCAGTCTCAGATACCTCTAACAATGGCTGTTTGCAACGTTGTTCCTAACTGACAAAGTTATCAGTTCTTTGTACCCTGGCCCATACGTATAATCAGAACAAAAAAAAGCCGCGTGGGATTAGCCGAGCGGTCTTAGGCGCTGCAGTCATGGACTGTGCGGCTGGTCCCGGCGGAGGTTCGTGTCCTCCCTCGGGCATGGGTGTGTTTGTTTGTCCTTAGGATAATTTAGGTTAAGTAGAGTGTAAGCTTAGGGACTGATGACCTTAGCAGTTAAGTCCCATAAGATTTCACACAGATTTGAACATTTTTTTGAACAAAAAAAAATTTGGCATAATGTTACGGGGCTGTAAACGGTTCGCATGTAAGTGGTTGTCTGTATATCCAATGCATACTAGACGTCTATTATAACAGATTTCATTATGCTGTATTTTTCTTCTGATAAAAACAATATTCGATAAAAATGTAATTTACTTCCGAGCGCAGAATATTTGTTTCAGAGGCGTTAGTTCACATCAGACTCAGAGATGTTATATCCCCAGTTCCCAAAATACTGTTGCAGTTTTGGCGTTTTATTGGCAGTCCTGTTGGTAAGGAACTCGTAATTAAAGGTAGTTTGAAGCAAAGTGAAAAGTTTATGGATCAAGTCAAGTCTCTAAGACGCGTCGAAGTCATTCTTCGCCATAGCTTTCTTTCCACGGTTACCATTTCGGCAGGCAATGATGGAGTCATTTTGTGCTGTTGTTACGATAGGTATAACTTTTTAATGATACAGTGAAGCGTACTGACATACTTACACACTAGAGCGTTATCTGTCGCCGGCCTGGGTGACCGAGCGGTTCTAGGCACTACAGACTGGAACTGCGAGACCGCTACGGTCGCAGGTTTGAATCCTGCCTCGGGCATGGATGTGTGTGATGTCCTGAGGTTAATCAGGTTTAAGTAGTTCTAATGTCTAGGAGACTGATGACCTCAGAAGTTAAGTCCCATAGTGCTCAGAACCATTGGAACCATTTTTTTCGTTATCTGTCAAAAACAAAGATGTGGTGTCTAATCCCGATACAGCAATAGTTTTCAGCTGCTAAGAAGTTTCATTACAAATTACATCCGTTGCAGATGGAATTTTTCATTCTAAATACCGTTAGTATCTTTAAAATTATATATTCTAAAATAGACAAATGTATTTTTTACGAAAACCAAACCACATAATATTCAGTGATATGTTCGAACGTAAAAATATTCTTTACACAACCAATTTATTTAATTCGTTGGAAAATTGTTGTTCCTTGTCAGCTATGTATCTACAAAACCGAACGAGATGACGCAGTGCTTTTCCTTTGAAATAGACACGGTCGATTTCCTTCCCCATCTTTCTGTTATCCGAACTTGTGCTCCGTCTTTGATGACTTTGTGTAGACGGGACGTTAAAGTCTTATCTTCTTCCTTTCTATCTAGAAATCTGTACTAAAAATAAAGCTTTTAAACCGTCATGTCTGTTTGAACACGCTGATCTCCAAAACTACTAGACGAATTTTCATGAGGTTGATACATGTAGCTTGAGCGTAGCTTGGGGTAACGTACTGCTTTCACTTCATCAAAATCGGATCACGAAAAAAAAAGATCTTACGATTTAAAATTTTATCTAAAATCACCTTGTCTGTCTGTTTGAACGCGCTAATCTTCAAAACTAGTAGACGTATTTTCAAGCGATATTCACAGTTAACATGAGCGTAGGTTGGGCAGCATATAGTCTTTATTTCAACAAAATCGAATCACGAGAAAAAGCGTATCGAAATTTAAAATTTTAGGAGTCTGCTCAACTTGTTAGTAGTTCGGATGAGTACGACGTAGTGCACCAAATAACCAATAAGTGGCACTGTTTCTTTTTTTTTTTTTTTTTTGTACCTCTGTGACAAGTATTTATGGTAGTTTACGCCAGTGACAGAATTAAACACCACAATCTTATCGTTATGTATACAGACTAACATTGAATTTACTTGGCTAGTATATACAGATTTACTGATTTCGCTTCGTGTATTAAAAAAAAAACAACGAAACTGCTTTGCTTCTTTCGATGGGCTTCATTTACATTTGACTTCTTGGCTAGAAAAAGCTAATTTATGACTAATTGATTCTATAAGGGTTCTGTTTTTACCGATTGAGCCACGGAACCTCGAAGCAGAAAATACACATTTTTAGGGAGAAATTTTCTGTTATTTAATTCTTGATTAGCAATACGTTTTCATAACGTAAGTACGTTGGCGATGTTGAGGTGTGCACTAGAGAAGCACTTAAATGCGTTGTAATGAGTTAAAAAAATAATGGGAAGATGATTCTACTGTTGCGAGTTCATGAACTTGAGCAACCGCAGATCGATGTTAAAGTGCCGCTGAATTGTCCTGGCTTGACACTGAAAATAGTTCGGTCCAAATGCCGCCCTCTTTGACTGCCTCATTATACCCTTCCTTGTGCGCTCGTCGTTCTGCTCCGTATGATACCTCCAATTTTCTTCCGTCTCTAATGACCCAGCTTCTACAGGATGTTAAACTCTAAACTTTTTTTCTTCAATTCCAGTCTTCCGAGTACGACTGCCCGCGCCACGAAAAAAATAGGCGTCTCGATTCATATTGATGCGGGTAGCTCGTGCGTCTTACACATCCTACAGGATACACTACTTTAGATTTCTGCTCTCCGTGTACGGGTCAATGGGTTGTCATAGACGAAAAAATGTAAACCCCTCGTTTATGCCATTTGAGGCGTAAGTTACTGCGTAGCACCGCCAATATACAGAGTATGTTTTCGTATGGATCAACATCTATGAAAGGACTTCAAAACTAAGTTACACGTTATTATGGCAGACTAAGTAACTTTATGAATACTGAAATACACTTCAACGGGAGATGCTTATAACAGTTTCCACAACGAAAATTTGTCTCGAAACCTGGCAGATTCTGCTTGTATGTAAAGTATTCTAGTGGCAAGACAAACTCAATGCCTTCTCTGTGCAATAGCAATGGAAATACTATCGATGACAGTGCTACTAAAGCAGAGTTACTAAACACAGCCTTCCGAAATACCTTCACGAAATAAAACGAAGTAAGTATTCCAGAATTCTAATCAAGAACCGCAGTCAACATAAGTAACTTAGAAGTAGATATCCTAGGAATAGTGAAGCAACTTAAATCACTTAATCAAAGCAAGTCTCCTGGTCCAGATAGTATACCAATTAGGTTCCTTTCAGAGTACGCTGATGCAATAGCTCCATACTTAACAATCATATACAACCGTTCGCTTGAAAGATGATCCGTACCCAGTGACTGGAAAGTTGCACATGTCACACCAATATTTAAGAAAGGCAGTAGGAGTAATGCACTTAATTACAGGCCCACAACCACATATGCAGCACGATTCTGGAACATACATTGTGTTACAACATTACGAATTACCTCGAAGAGAACGGTTTATTGACACATACTCAACACGGAATTAGAAAACATCGTTCTTGTGAACCACGACTAACTGTTTACTCACACGAAGTGGTGAGTGCTATTGACAAGGGATTTCAAATTGATTCTATATTTCTACATTTCCAGAAGGTTTTCGACACTGACTCTCACAAGCGGTTTGTAGTGAAATTAGGTGCTTGTGGAATATCGACTCATTTACGTGACTGGATTTGTGATTTCCTGTCAGAGACGTCACAGTTCGTAATAATTGACGGAAAGTCATCGAGTAAAAGAGAAGTGATTTCTGGCGTTCCCCAAGGTAGTGTTATAGACCCGCTGCTGTTCCTTATCTATATAAACGACTTAAGAGACAATCTTTGAGCAGCCGTCTTAGGTTGTTTGTAGATTATGCTGTCGTTTATCGACTAGTAAAGTCATCAGAAGATCCTAAGAATTGAAAAACGATTTAGAAAAGTTATCTGTCTGGTGCAAAAACGAAAAGTGTGAGGTCATCCACATGAGTGCTAAAAGGTATCCCTTAAACTTCGGTTACACGATAAATCAATCAAATCTAAAGGCCGCAAATTCAACTAAATACCGAGGAATTACAATAACGAACACCTTAAATTGGAATGAACACACAAAAATATTGTGGGGAAGGCGAACGAAAGACTGCCTTGTATTGGTAGAACACTTAGAAAATGTAACAGATCTACTAAAGAGACTACCTACGCTACGCTTGTCCGACCTCCTTTTAGAGTACTTCTGAGCGGAATGGGATCCTTACCGGATAGGACTAACGGAGTCATCGAGAAAGTTCAAAGAAGGGTGGCACGTTTTGTATTATCGAGAAATAGGGGTGGGAGTGACACTGACATAATACAGTATTTGAGGTGGACATCATTACTACAAAGGCGTTTTTCGTATCAGCTGAACCTACTCCCAAAATTTCGATCACCAACTTCCTCCTCCGAATGCGAAAATATTTTGTTCACGCCGACGTACATAAGGAGAAACGATAATCGTAATAAAATAAGGGAAATCAGAGCTCCAACGGGAAGATATAATTGTTCGTTTATTTCGCATGCAGTTCGAGATTGGAATAACAGATAATTATTGTGAAGGTGGTTCAGTTAACCAAAAAATGTTCAAATGTTGGTGAACTCTTAGGGGACTTAACTGCTAAGGTCATCAGTCCCTAAGTTTACACACTACTTAACATAAATTATCCTAAGGACAAACACACATCCATGCCCGAAGGCGGACTTGAACCTCCGACGGGATCAGCCGCACAGTCCATGACTGCAGCGCCTTAGACCGCTAGGCTAATCCCGCGCGGCTTCAATTAATCCTCTACCAAGCATTTAAGTGTGATTTGCAAAGTATCCATGTAGATGTCGATATATATGTAACACAGACATTTGACACTGTTTTTCAAAGTAGCCACCGAGTCTCTGTAAATAACGGTCGGAACGTTCTATCAATCGTTCAGCTTCGCGACGATAAAAATCTACTCGTTGGTCACGGAGCCATTCGAGAACTACCGCATGAACGTCATCGTCGTTGGAAAATTTCTTTACTCGGAGATGCTATTTCAGATTTCCGAAGAGATGAAAATCGCATATGCAGGATCCGGACTTCCCAGTCAGCATCACTCACGTCCGTGCGGCCTCGGTTGAATTGCTGACACTTCACTACAGCTGGATACGACATTGCATTTGAGGCATATGCTGACAGAATTTTATGGTGAATACGACTGCAATTTAGACGTTTTGCTCACAGAAATTGTCAGCTGTGGAGTTCGTTTCCAGTGGCCGCACCATTTCATTCCTGCACGATGATGCACTTGTTATCTATACCGCAGAAGAACTGTCCTTAATGAAAACGTGGAACGTGTACTTTCTTCTGACAATGAGCCACTCTCGTTGCGCATGTGTAACGTAATTTTTGAAGTCCCTGCGTAGGATTCTTTCAGAACATTAACTGGATACGCAGTCTCTCTCTGTGCCGACGGTTAGAATTTTTAGCATTTAGTAACCTTCCCGTTGCCGAAGGATTTTCTAGCGCCAACGAATTTACTTTTAACTTCAAATTAGTTCAAATGGTTCAAATGGCTCTGAGCACTATGGGACTTAACAGCTGTGGTCATCAGTCCCCTAGAACTTAGAACTACTTAAACCTAACTAACCCAAGGACATCACACACATCCATGCCCGAGGCAGGATTCGAACCTGCGACCGTAGCAGTCGCGCGGTTCCGGACTGCACGCCTAGAACCGCGAGACCACCGCGGCCGGCCTTCAAATTAGTCATTAAGTGCATAGTTTGTGTCATGCTTTCATAGCAAAGTATTTAGTTAAGACAAAAGGAAAAAATTCTCCATCGACGTCTGTATTCCGTAAGTCATCGCACAATGGTTGAATAGCATTAGACCTCCCCCTCCTATCTACTTCACTCATGGCTGTTAAGCTGGAACGACTGTCTGTAATCCACTAAAACCCAATTTTTTCTATATTTGACGCCACGGTCATTACGCCAGACGTACGTTGGCGGAATTAATATGTTCCTCGAATCTTTTCCGAACCCACTCTCCCGGAACTGCATCTCTAAGCGTTTCGTAATGCACAACATACTTCAGCAACATCCCCAGTGGAGATAGTTGACCATTTTTGTGAACCTTATGCGCGGATAACACAAACTCGTGACAAATAGCGCAGCTCTTCCTCTAATTTTTCTTATCCCTTCCGATATTATATGTTTTTGAGAGCCCTCGGTAAACAAACAATACGGAAGAAGCACCCAGTCGAGACTTTTGTAAGCGACCTCCTTCGTGGATGAATTACAGATCATTCATCAAAATCTACATCTACATTCACATACATACTCCGCAAGCAGGCATATGGAGCGTTGGGAGAGTGCCTTGTACCACTTTTAGTCATTCCCTTTTATTTTCCATTCGTTAATGGAGCGAGGGAAAATACGACTCTCTTATATGCCTTCGTACGAACCCTAATTTCTCTTGTCTTCGTGGACCTCACGCGAGATTTACGAAGGGCATTCAATAAGTAAGGCAACACATTTTTTCTGAAAGCGGGTTGGTTTTATTGGCTCTGAGCACTATGGGACTTAACTTCTGAGGTCATCAGTACCCTAGAACTTAGAACTACTTAAACCTTACTAACCTAAGGACATCACACACATCCATGCCCGAGGCAGAATTCGAACCTGCGACCGCAGCGGTCGCGCGGTTCCAGACTGTAGCGCCTAGAACCGCTCGGCCACCCCAGCCGGAGGTTTTATTCAAGATACCAATACACCGTAGTATTCATCACAGTTTTTGCTATAAAACCCTATTTTTGGCTACAAAATCCTATTTTCCAACATAATCTCCGGTTAATGCGACGGCCTTACGCCACCCTACTGGCAGGGCGTGTATGCCCGCACGCTGCCACTCCAGTTCTCAAAGTGGGAGACAACGTTTGCCGCATCAGTAACCTCCCCATAGTCCGCCTGCGTAGCTGCGCCGGCACGGTAGCTCAGGGTTAGCTGCCCTCTATAATAAAAAAAATGAGTTAATCGATCAACAACGAACTTAAGCGGGTGTCTTACGACGTCCACACCGAGCAAATGCAACGAACGAAAGCGAACAAAACGAGATTAAATTTAAAAAAAAAAAAAAAGCTGGTTACGTTCTCGCCTCCCATGCAAGCGGGCCCGAGTTCGATTCCCGGCCGGGTTCGAGGTTTTCTCCGCTCGGGGACTGGGTGCTGTGTTGTCCTCATCATCATTTCATCCTCATCCCCGGCGCGCCAGCCGCGCAATATGGCGTCGACTGAAATAAGACTTGCACTTGGCGGCCGAAATTCCCCAGACGGGGCCTCCCGGCCTACGATGCCATACGCTCATTTCATTTCATTTTTTGCCTCCCCATAGTCCATATACTCCTTACCGTGGGCGCATCCCTCATTGGGCCAAACAGATGGAGGTCGGAAGGTGCGTGATGCGGGCTGTAGGATGGATGAGGAAGAACACTCCAATGAATTTTTGTCAGCTACTCTCGGGTGTGCAGACTTGTGTGAGGCGCGGCGTTGTCGTGTAGAAGGAGAAATTTGTTCCTATTTTTGTGGCGACGAAGACGCTGAAGTCGTTTCTTCAGCTTACTGGGGGTAGCACAATACACTTCAGAGTTGATCGTTGCACCACGAGGGAGGACAGCAGACAGAATAACCCCTTCAGAATTCCAGAAGATCGGCACCATGACTTTACCGGCTGGGGTGCGGCTTTGAACTTCTTTTTCGGAGGCGAGGTGGTGTGGCGCTCTACCACGTCTTGTCGTTTTGTTTCCGGTTCGAAGTGATGAACCCATGTCTCATCGTCTGTGACAATGAACGACAAAAATTCATCACGATCAGCCTCGTAACAAGCAAGCAATACCGCACAGATGATCCTTCGTTGCTCTTAATTGTTTTCTGTTAGGCGGCGTGGTACCCTTCGGGCTCACACCTTTGAGTACCCCAACTGGTGTACGAGTGTGTCAGCACTACCAACAGAGACATCCAGTTGAGCAGCGAGGGGTTTCATTGTGATTCGTCGATTACCTCGAATGAGAGTGTCCGCACGTTCCAACATTGCGAAAGTGACAATAATGTGCTTTATCCAAAATTTTTAGAAAGTAATGTATTCAAGAGTAGCTTCACATATCTGTAACAATGAAGTACTAACAAAATGTCAGTTTGGTTGCCAGAAAGGTTTTTCAACAGAAAATGCCATATATGCTTTCACCAATCAAATTTTGAATGATCTGAATAACCGAACACCACCCATTGGGATTTTTTGTGATCTCTCAAAGGCTTTTGATTGTGTAAATCATGAAATTCTGCTAGACAAGCTCAAGTATTATGGCATGAGTGGGACAGTGCGCAAATGGTTTAATTCGTACCTAACTGGAAGAGTGCAGAAAGTTGAAATAAGTAGTTCTCATAATATTCAAAGATCAGCACATTCCTCAAACTGGGGAACTATCAAGAATGGGGTTCCACAAGGGTCAGTCTTGGGTCCTTTGTTGTTCTTAATTTATATTAATGACTTGCCATTCTATATTCATGAAGAGGCAAAGTTAGTTCTCTTTGCTGATGATACAAGTATAGTAATCACCCCTGACAAACAAGAATTAACTGATGAAATTGTCAATACTGTCTTTCAGAAAATTACTAAGTGGTTCCTTGTAAACGGACTCTCACTGAATTTTAAGACACAGCACATACAGTTCCGTACAGTGAATGGTATGACGCCATTAATAAATATAGACCTTAATCAGAAGCATATAGCTAAGGTAGAATATTCCAAATTTTTAGGTGTGTCCATTGATGAGAGATTAAATTGGAAGAAACACATTGATGATCTGCTGAAACGTTTGAGTTCAGCTACTTATGCAATAAGGGTCAGTGCAAATTTTGGTGATAAACAACTTAGTAAATTAGCTTACTACGCCTATTTTCACTCGTTGCTTTCATATGGCATCATATTTTGGGGTAATTCATCACTAAGGAATAAAGTATTTATTGCACAAAAGCGTGTAATCAGAATAATAGCTGGAGTCCACCCAAGATCATCCTGCAGACATTTATTTAAGGATCTAGGGATATTCACAGTAGCTTCTCAGTATATATACTCTCTTATGAAATTTGTTATTAACAACCAAACCCAATTCAAAAGTAATAGCAGTGTGCATAACTACAATACTAGGAGAAAGGATGATCTTCACTATTCAAGATTAAATCTAACTTTGGCACAGAAAGGGGTGAATTATACTGGCACTAAAGTCTTTGGTCACTTACCAAATAGTATCAAAAGTCTGACAGATAACCAACAAGTATTTAAGAAGAAATTAAAAGAATTTCTGAATGACAACTCCTTCTACTCCACAGAGGAATTTTTAGATATAAATTTAAAAAAATATTAAAAAATAAAAAAAAAATAAAAATAAAAAACACAAAAAATGAAAAAGTTGTTATATTAACTTAAGTATGTTGTTAAATTAACTTATTTATGTCATGTATTGGAAAATTTGACTCGTTCCACATCATTACGAAATATCGTATTCATGATCCATGGAACTAGTATTAATCTAATCTAATCTGTGCAGGCGACCGGCATGCGGAAGATCGAACAGGGTTACGCGACCTTGTTGCGATGATGATAGGCCGGCCGCTGTGGCCGAGCGGTTCTAGGCGCTTCAGTCCGGAACAACGCGGCTACTACCGTCGCAGGTTCGAATCCTGCCTCGGGCATGGATGTATGTGATGTCCTTAGGTTAGATGGATTTAAGTAGTTCTAAGTCTATGGGACTGATGACCTCGGATGTTAAGTCCCATAGTGCTTAGAGCCATTTTTTGATGATGATAGACGCCTCGTCCAACAACTCGCCGTGCTTTTGTTCTGTGCCAGGTCTCCGTAGACATTCTGAAAATGCCTGTGAATACCTGGGATGCTCTGGTTTACCGCCAAAAGAAGCTCAATGACAGCTCTGTGCTTGGAACGCACCTCCATTACAGACGTCAGTTTGAAGACTACCTATAGTGCCGCCACCTATTGGAACTTCCTGAAACTATAGGAGCTGAAGCAGGAATATTCCACGCTGTCCCACAACAAATTCCGGATTGTTTCAACCGAAATTGGCCGAGAGAAGAGTTGGGTTGCGTCAGTTATTGAACGCCCCTCGTATGCTGACGACAGGAGAACCGTTCGGCAACGAGCTGCAGATGCATATTCTCTAAAGTTTCACAACAGTGTCTCGCGAAAAGAAAGTCATCTTCCCCCCAGATTTTCCCGCTTGACTTAACGGAACATTTCCGTAATATTCGCGTGTTGATCGAACCTACCGGTTACAAATCTAACAGCATGTCTCTGGACTGCGTCGATATCTTCCTTCAACACTGGTGCTATACACACGGTCTCCTTGACACAGGAGCTACACTTGAAACATCCCCTTAGAAAAATTAGGAATGACAGTGCTAGTAAGCCTCTTACGTTATTTGATTTTCAAACAGCTGAGCAAAACTGAACGTACTCAGACATTTCTCTCTTTACTTATTCTGAAAAACAGTACAAACTGACACTTTTTTTTTTTTTGCGCAACGCAAACTGACTTTCAATAATCCCTGCAAAAGAATGGCCCTGACTAACAATAACTTATACCTTTCATGAATCACTTACCTCACAAAAATCTTCCTTACTCAAACTACTGCAACACAGCGTGCGCCAATACTGCAGCTAAATAAAAGATTCTAGCTACTGAAAGCACTAACTACTGATAGGCATAGTTAGCAAATTAAAGATTTTGATGGAGAACAAACAATGTATTTACCTTAATAGTGTTCAAAAGTCATTATATATATATATATATATATATATATATATTCATGGCATCCGGTCTTACAAATTTCGTTTTTCTGACGGACACACGTCCAGATAGTCCGCTCTCAAAACTCTGCCATCTCTCTCCTCACATCCACCACTGCTGGCGACTCACCTTCAACTGCGGAACGCTACGCGCTGTTCACATCGAATTGCCCAACACTGCAATAGCAAATATTCCAACAATGCAAACCAGCCACAGACTGCACACAGCACAGTCAGTGATTTCCATACAGTCCGCTATGTGGCGTTACCAACATAAAAAAAACAGCCTACTTACACACTTTCCTAAAATTCTCCCACTAAACTGAAGTCGATCTTTCCTCTCAACTTCTACTGATATTAAATGCTCGTTCCATTACAAATCGCTTTGCAACGTTATGTCTAGACATTTAAAAGTCCTAAATGTGTCAAGCAACAAACTATTAATACTGTATTCGAACGTTAGATTTTTGTCTTCCCTAGTCATCTGCGTTAACATACATTTTCCTGCATTGAAAACAAGCTGCCATTCATCAGACCAAATAGAAATTCTTAGTCATCCAGTATCCTCCTACAGACCCTCAATAACGACATGTACACGACAGCGTCATCAGCAAACAGCCGTAGATTTCTGCTCACCATATCCGTTAGATCATTTATATATAGGGAGAGCAAGAGCGATCTTTATAGCGGCACTCCTAACGATACCCATGTCTCTGATGAACACTCGCCGTCCAGAATGTACTCAGTTCCATTACTTATAGTATTAGAGTCATTCAAATACCTGAGAACCAGTTCCGTACACCCGGACCTTCGCTAACATCATTAGTGTACTTTGTGTCAAACGCTTTCCATAAATCTGGGAATATTAAGGAGGAGGAGCTTAATGTTTAACGTCACGTCGACAACGGGGCCAAGAGACGGAGCATAAGCTCGAATTAGGGAAGGATGGGGAAGGAAAGCAGCCGTGACCTTAAGAAGGAACCGTCCCAGCATTTGCCTTAAATGATTTAGGGAACTCACGGGAAACCTAAATCAAGATGACTGGACGCGGGTTTGAACCGTCGTACTCTCGAATGCGAGTCCAGTGTGCTAACCACTGCACAACTCCGCTCGGTGGGAATACTGAATCTGCCTGTAGCCCTTCAGCCATGGTTCGCTGGATGTCGTGCGTTAAAAGTGCTAGCAGAGTTTTGCACGAACAATACTTTTTAAATCCGTTCTAATTTGTGGACAGGAACTTTTCTGTCTCAAGGAAATTTACAATATTAAAACTTAGAATATTCTCAAGAATTCTGCAGAAAACTGATGTTAAATATATTGGTCTCTAATTTTCCAGGTCCGTTCATTTACCCTTCTTATGTACACGAGTCATCTGCGCCTTTTTCCAGTAGCTAGGGACTTTCAGCTAGGGCAGAGATTCGCGATAAATGCAAGTGAAGCAAGGGGTCAGTGCCGAAGAAGATTAAATGGATACTTATTTGTTTTCAACTGTTTCAGTTGCTTCCGCACTCCAGGGATGCCCATTTCTATGGCTTCCACGAGTGTATGCGACCGTGAGGCGATGGTACGTCCGTCCGATCCTCCTACGTGGATGACCCTTTAAAAGTGAAATTTATAACTTCAACTTTCCTTTTACTCTCTTCTATTGTCACACCAGACTGGTAGACGAGTGACTGAATCAAGTCTTCGACCAGCTTAGCGATTTCACGTAGGACCAGAATATTCTCGTTTTCTCAGAAAGATATTTCGCCTACTATTCTCCCAAGCAATCTGTCTGGAATCTGTCTTCCCGTAAGTTTTAGAATGGCGTCGTGTTTGCTCTTTGTCATCACAGATATGCGTACAGCAAGCAAATTACGTCTCCATTACGATTTCCAGCTGGATAGAATGCACTTCTTTCTTCTTGCAGTATAAGATCATTTTGCTGCAGAAGGACATCCGCTCATGCACATCACAGCCACATTGCTACTGACCGATATGCTCAAGTGTATTAGCTTACCACGCATTTGTCATGTAGTCTTTTCTGTCAAGCTCGTACCACTAACGCTGAAAGTGTCTCACACTCTCTATGATACGATTACTTTCGTCGGATGAAACACGTGTATTATTTTCCCTGTACCTTTTTACATCTACATCGACAACTCTTGAAGTCATTGTACAGTGTATAGCAGTATATACAGAGGGGTCAAAAAAATGTATCCACTTTTTAAAAGTCCATAACTTGAAAGTGAAGCTTAAAGTTCAACTTACGGCCCAATCAAGCCCCGGTAAGACAACCCACACCACACGTTTACTCCTGGCAAATTCACGGCTTTGTCTACATGGACGTTCGGATTTTGGGCGGCCCAGTAGATGCAATTGTGGCGATTTACTGTACCATTGAGTTTGAACTGTGCCTCATCAGACCACACAATCATCTCTGCAAACTCTTCATCGTTGCGCACGATGTTAGTAAACCACTCTCAGTACTCCATTCTACGATCTGGGTCGTCCTCGTTCATTGCGTGTAGCAATCGTGGGATGTAGCACTTCCACTTTGCTGTCTTCAAAATTCGCCGAAGACTTGAGCGACTCACTCCAGTTTCACGGGCACACTGTCTCACAGACTTCTGTGGTGAGCGAATGAATTATTGTAACACATGACGGGAGTTAGCTGGACTTGTTACTGTTACAGGTCGTCCAGATCGTTGTTTGTGTACATCTTTAACACAGCCTTCGGCTCAAATTTATCTCGAATGCGACGAATCGTTAAACATGTCGGTGGCTCTGTTTGATACTCATTTCGCCATTGCCGTTGAACCTCATTAATGTTTTCGTACTTAAATACCACTTCAAAACTGACTTCCTTTCATCGAATGTAAGCCTTGCGCCAGCCATGTTTACTCGAGTAACTAGGTGCAACTAAGAACAAAACACTGACTATCTCGCGACTGTCATCTGACAAAACAAAATAACGCAATACAACTCTTGTGTGACGATTGCCGGAACTACAAGCTATTACACTACCAAAGATGAGACAACTCCGTCAATTAGTTTGCCAGTTATGGACTTTAAACAGTGGATACATTTTTTTGGAACCCTCTGTATTATTTATATTCTTTTGTTATATTACCCCATTCCTGACCAGGTTTCATTTTACCACTTTTGAATAACTTGTTTATCAAACACGAGACGATTTACAAAATAAATCTGCCTTAAGAGTGTAGGTTTCACATTCGGACAACCCTTAGTAACTGTAGCGAACAGTGGTTAGCTTGTCACAAGGTATGTCTGGGCTGTACCGCAAAGCAGAAGCTTTTGCATCAGCTTTAGACTTTCATTACGGCGGAGATGTGATGTAAATTAGATGTAAATCCTAAGTACACCATCTCTCGGAATATTCAGCAAAAAGCATCCCTGTATTTCTACGACTTATTTTCCTCGAAGTCCGCTTCCTTCTATTCCAACTTCTGAATATTCATGGATAAGTTGCTGGTAGTTACCTCTGCTGGACGGTTCTTGCTCCCGTGCGATGTACTGTCCCCACACGCCGACTGCCATAGGGCGATATGAAGCAACATTAAGGCATTCTGTATTTAAAAGGCTCCTGCTCCCATTCCCGATCCAGCTAGTGTGGCTTAGCTTTTGTAACAAATTTCGCATTTTTGCTGACGTTATCGTCACACACGTACCATCCGAACTTTTCCAAATGAAAGGTGTAAATTTGAAACAATGGCGATCTCGTGTTCCACATATTGTTTATCAATAAAAATAAAACCTAAACGCTAAGGGTGAAACGGGAACTTGTCAAGTAACTATTTGAAATTGTTTGAATCACTCTTTAGACTTAATAGGTAACCTAAAAACAGATGAATGAAACCGAAACTTGTTAGTTAACTATTGAACACTGTTTGATTCACTTTTATGCTTATAATCCCGTCAGTCGAAAAGGTTTCAAGACTGGATTGATAAAAAAGCAGAGGAAAGTTAAGATGGTGGTTTTAATGCTTCAGATGTTATACATAGTTCCCCTTCACTTTAGTACAACATACAGAAAGTTCGTATAACAAGGTGAAACTGTCAGAAAAGTTGTTCTTTAGGATATTGTTCAACTTTCATGTCACGTGGCGTGAATATAGGTTATGTCGTCAAATCATTAACCCTTCATCTGAATTTCTGAACTTTTTCGTGTTGTGGTAGATTCGTATTGGTTCTTGTCACACCTGATGATTTTTTCCAGAGAAGAATTGTCCGCATTTTGCGTTTCAGTCAGGTTGCGGCAGGCGTCCACGCTTCGTTGTGTTTCTTCAGGAGTCAACAAATTTCGCACACACTTTTCTCTTCTTGAAAACATTCTTGAGAATGTGTTGAACACTTGATTTGGAGATGTTGCTCCATCCCGATTTGTGACAGTAGAACACTGACACACGACGGTCGCAGGTCCACTGCATAACACTTCCTGCCCATAACTGACTGGTCGAATGCACATCTGTGGTTTACAATTGTTTGTTCAATCTGCCACCGTAGTTGCTGCTCTGACGTCTCTAACACGCCAGGAATAAAATCAGCCTCAGAAATTTCTGGACGGACGGTGTATAGCTGTGATCAGTTAATAATAAACTAACCTCTGTGTAGATTTTGCAATAGACTATAAAAATAATACTGTATCGTGTATTTCATTTTTGTGCTCCGTGTTCAGTAAAGGCAATAATAGCCAGCTACAGCAACAAACACAATTTAAATGTAGATAAATGGAAAAGATTAAACACTGTTAAATTCAATTGTGCGAGATGATTAGCCGAATACTAACAGATTTATTGTAAATATGTCTCTTCACATTTGTGGTGCGTCAAAGTGCACTATAGCTTTTACATTACTCATCATCTACAAGTTGCTAACTTTAAATACTCATTTTCACCAACCAAATTGGAGAATATGTTCGGTCGTCATAACCGTGCTACAAATAAAACTGAATATTAAAATCTCGTTCGTGGAATTCACTACACATAGACAATCACAAAATTAGAATATTGTAACCTTCACTGCTCAAAACACAATTATTACAACCCTAAATGAGTAGAAAAAATTACACTCTCTTCACAAAATCCTCATATCTGGACAAGAAAATGAGAAACATCAGTTCGATATATACCTCACTGGCTGTGTAAGCTAGGATAGAATTGTTAAAACACACACATGGAATGTCAAATGCGCCTGATTATTTTGTTGCGCAATGTATCATTATTCGCCACGTATGCAGTGACCGAATCACCACATTAGGGCCAGACGGCTTTCTAAAAGAACGAATCGAAGCTCTGCTATCATAAAAACTTGCCAATGAGAAAGAACCCTGATAATGATTGGCAGCACTGCATCTGGCGTCACAGTCTAATTTAGGTGTGGCGGGTAGGGTGGGGAAGGAAGGAATGTTGGTGTTTAACGTCCAGTCGACGCTGGTGTCATTATAGAGGGCGCGTTAGCTAACCTGAAAAATGATAGGGAAGGAACTCGACCTTGATAGCTGTAAAGGAACCATTCCGGCAATCGTTATAAGGAAATTAGGGAAACACAAATACTGATGCCCGAAGGGGATTTTGAGCCTCTTTCTTCTGGTTCGGTGGCTAAATGGGTAAATGCCAAATTATACTCGTAAGTCCAAAGGCCGGTAGTTCAATCCATAGTCGTTCCTAAGATTTATTCTGTGGTTTATATCTTCTTTCACCTTTTTCAACGATTTTTATATGTGAAAAATATCAAGTTGCAGAGTATTTCGGATTCAGCATTACAATATGTGGCCTCCTATAACTGGCGGGATAAGTAAGCTAGTTTAGGGTTTGTAAGGCGGCGGAGCACAACACCTGCTGTGGGACTAAATCTGGGAAAGCACTGCGGTGTTCAAACCAACCCTTGGGTCTAGAACAGCTTTACCTTCTACGTCCTGAATACGAGTCGACCACGCACGGAGGTCCGAATGTAGAACAGTTAGTTCACAGAAGGAAATTTAACGAAGCCAGCCAGCAGATTGAGCGAGAATAATTATGTTTTATGTAATAAAACTATGAGATATCTATAACGGTTGCAATCTACTATCTACATCTGCACCTACATCTACATGGATACTTTGCAAATCACATTTAAGTTCCTGGGAGCGGGTACATCGAACCACCTTCAAAATTCTCTATTATTCCAGTTTCGTATAGCGCGGGGAAAGAACGAACATATATATCTTTCCGTACGAGCTCTGATTTCCCTTATTTTATCGTGGTGATCGTTCCTCCCTATATAGGCCGGTGTCAACAAAATATTTTCGCATTCGGAGGAAAAAGTTGGTGATTGGAATTTCGTGAGAAGATTCCGTCGCAACGAAAAACGCCTTTCTTTTAATGATGTCCACCCCAATTCCTATATCATTTGAGTGACACTCTCTCACATATTTCGTGATAATACAAAACGTGCTGCCCTTTTTTGAACTTTTTCGATGTAATCAGTCAGTACTATCTGGTAAGGATCCCACATCCCACAGCAGTATTCTAAAAGAGGACGGACAAGCGTAGTGTAGGCAGTCTCCTTAGTAGATCTGTTACATTTCCTAAGTGTCCTGCCAATAAAACGCAATCTTTGGTTAGCCTCCCCCACAAAATTTTCGGTGTTACTTTCAATTTAAGTTGTTCGTAATTGTAATTCCTAGGTACGTAGTTGAATTTACGGCCTTTAGATTTCACTGATTTATCGTGTAACCGAAGTTTAACGAATTCCTTTTAACACACGTGTGGATGACCTCACACTTTTCGTTAATTAGGGTCCACTGCCAATTTTCGCACCATTCACATACCTTTTCTAAATCGTTTTGCAATTTGCTTTGATCTTCTGATGACTTTATTAGTCGATAAACGACAGCGTCATCTGCACACAATCTAAGACGGCTGCTCAAAGATTGTCTCCCAAATCGTTTATATAGATAAGGAACAGCCAAGGGCCTATAACACTACCTTGCGGAACGCCAGAGATCACTTCTGTTTTACTCGATGACTTTCCGTCAATTATTACGAACTGTGGCAGGCAGTCACAAATCCAGTCACATAACTGAGTCGATATTCCATGAGCATGCAATTTCACTACAAGCCGCTAGTGAGTCAGTGTCGAAAACCTTCTGGAATTATAGAAATATGGGATCAATTTGAAATCCCTTGTCAATAGCACTCAACACTTCGTGTGAGTAAACAGCTAGTCGTGGTTCACCAGAACGATGTTTTCTAAATCCGTGTTGACTGTGTGTCAACAAACCGTTCTCTTCGAGGTAATTCATATGTTGTAACACAATATATATTCCAAAATTGTGCTGTATATTGCCGTTGATGATATGGGCCTGTAATTTAGTGCATTACTCCTACTACCTTTCTTAAATATTGGTGTGACATGTGCAACTTTCCAGTCATTGGGTACGGATCTTTCGTCAAGTGAACGGTTGTATATGATTGTTAAGTATGGAGCTAATACATCAGCATACTCTGAAAGGAACCTAATTGGTATACTATCTGGACCAGGAGACTTGCTTTTATTAAGTGATTTAAGTTGCTTCACTAGACCGAGGATATTTCCTTCTACGTTACTCATGTTGGCAGCTGTTCTCGTTTCGAATTCTAAAATATTTACTTCGTCTTCTTTTGTGAAGGCATTTCGGCAAACTGTGTTTAGTAACTCTGCGTTGGCAACACTGTCTTCGATACTATCTCCATTGCTATCGCACAGAGTAGGCATTGATTGTTTCTTGCCGCTAACATACTTCACATACGACCAGAATCTCTTTGGATTTTCTGCCAGATTTCGAGACCAAGTATCGATGTGGAACCTGTTATAAGCATCTCGCATTGAAGTCCGCGCTAGATTTCGATCTTCTGTAAAAGATCGTCAATCTTGGAGATTTTGCGTCTGTTTAAATTTGGCATGTTTGTTTCGTTGTTTCTGAAACAGTGTTCAGATCCGTTTTGTGTACCAAGGAGGATCAGCTCCGTCGTTTTTTTAATTTATTTGGTATAAATCTCTCAATTGTTGCCGATACTATTTCTTTGAATTCAAGCCACTTCTGGTCAACATTTATATTATTAATTTGGAAGGAGTGGAGATTGTCTCTTAGGAAGGCGTAAGTTGAATTTTTATGTTTTTTTTTTTTTAACAGGTATGTTCTTCGTTTATTTTTGGAGGATTTGGGGGTTACAATATTCAGTCTCGCTACGACACCCCTGTGTTCACTAATCCCTGTATCCGCTTTGATGCTCGTTATTGACACAGGATTATTTGTTGCTAAGAGGTCAAGTGTGTTTTCACAACCATTTACTATTCGCGCGGGCTCATGAACTAACTGCTCGAAATAATTTTCTGAGAATGCGTTTAGCACAATTTCGGATGATGTTTTTTACGTACTTCCGGAATTAAACATGTATTTTCGCCAACATATCGAGGGTAAATTAAAGTCACCACCAACCATAACTGTATGAGTCGGATACGTGTTTGAAATCAAACTCAAGCTTTGTTTGAACCTTTCAGTAAATGTGTCATCTGAATTGGGAGGTCGGTAAAAAGATCCAATTATTATTTTATTCCGGTTGCCAAAAATGACCTCTGTCCATACTAACTCACACGAACTATCTACTTTGCCGGCCGGAGTGGCCGAGTGGTTCTAGGCGCTACAGTCTGGAACCGCGCGACCGCTAAGGTCGCAGGTTCGAATCCTGCCTCTGGCATGGATGTGTGTGATGTCCTTAGGTTAGTTAGGTTTAAGTAGTTCTAAGTTCTAGGGGACTGATGACCGCAGAAGTTAAGTCCCATAGTGCTCAGAGCCATTTGAACCATTTTTTTGCCGTTGGTGGTCAAATACAGTACCGAAACATGCAGGCTTGGCTAGGATCTGAATTTACGTTCAATCAACCATTCCTCGCGGTGTTTCCTTATTTTTGTCCAACCCCTGTACGTCGGCTCCTGGAAAAAACATGGGGAAGACCTATTTTCCGACCACCCACGAAGAGAAAGGAGATACTGCGCCAGTTTCAGCGTGGCTGGAATTTATAAGATTCCTTACGAATGCGAAAGCAACTACACGGGTGTGACTACCTGTACTGTTACGAACCCATGTGTAGAACCCCAAAGGCACATTAAAAATCGAGAACTTGAGAAATCAGTATCTGGAGAAAACAGTCTCGCAAACAAACTTAGACTAATGACTGATAGAATTAAAATGTTGTCCTACGTTTTTATGTACTGGGATTCTGTTATTAAAGAAGCAGTAGAAATGATAATCTGCGAGAACAAATACAACCGGGACAGCGGTTATTATCTTAATGTGCGTGGAAGTAAGCTCTCGACGTTGAGAAGACACGGAGAAATGTTCTGAAATGTTTACGTTCCTGCGAGAGCACAGGAGACACTAGTAGAAATACGGACACGATCTCTGGCAGCATGACGTAATAAAGATGTACGCCGACCAATCACAAGCCACGACAGTCTGTTCCTGACGAAGATGACGAAGGGTTTTCCCGAAAGCTCGAGATTTTACCCATAATTGAGACGACAAATAAACTGAGAATGTTTTACGTACCTTTGGTGTTTCTCAGTCAGTTTGTAGTGTAGATGTTGGAGAAAAAAATTACTCTTTGTCAGAGAGTTCCCTGTGATTTGTGGGTATTAGTTTCCACGTAAGTCGTGACAACACGTAAATCGCCATTTTAAGCTTCTGTGGAGCACAGGTGGCACAGACGTAATGAGGCAGAAACTGCAAAATGAGTCACGGGACGAGGAGAGGAAGGCAGCCGTGCGCCGGGCGCAGGAACAGGAATTGGTGCGGTGTGCGCGAGTGCGGTGCGCAGGCCTGGTATTGATCTCCGTAAAGGTCGCCTCGCCGTTTCTGATTGTGGGCTCAGTCAAACGCGCTGTCCCATCCTGCGTCTGCATCCGCCTCCACCTCTGCCAGCGGCAATTTGGCTCGTCCCACAACATGGCGCCCACGCAGCTACAGCCACCCGCTCGTTTTCTCGCTTATTTTGGCAATTTTCCCCATCCTTATAGGAAGAAGCGAAGCCCTTAGGGTCGGAGGATCCGGTAAACGTCGTGTGAAATCGTGCGGAAAGATTCTATGTGTGGTGTCACCGGCAGACACCACACTTGCTAGGTGGTAGCTTTAAATCGGCCGCGGTCCATTAGTATATGTCGGACCCGCATGTCGCCACTGTCAGTAATTGCAGACCGAGCGCCACCACACGGCAGGTCTAGAGAGACGTACTAGCACTCGCCCCAGTTGTACGACGACTTTGCTAGCGACTACACTGACGAAGCCTTTCTCTCATTTGCCGAGAGACAGAATAGCCTTCAGCTAAGTCCATGGCTACGACCTAGCAAGGCGCCATTAACCATATCTAGAGAGAGTCTCACTTGTATCATCGAGAATGCTGTATACAAATGATGGATTAAAGTTAAGTATTCCAGAAGCTACGTATTTTTCTTTATAGCATTCATTACGTATCCTGTTTCAGACCTCACGCCCATCTGCGTGAGCTTAACGCGTGCCCTTCGGCTACTTCCGAGTGGCGTGGCTGTCTTGCTACGCCACAACACTATGGACTGGGATTGAGAATTTCGAATAAGACGTACCATCTCGATTACTTTCTTTGTTTCCTTTGCCTGCTCTGGCGTCCTGATACTGAAAATGGCATGGGCTGACAACAAAATACACATTCTCTAACTAGATTGGTGTTAATTGTCCGAAAGATATACTCTCTTTCTAAACAGAAGTCACATTAATGTGACCACCTGTCAAAAGCCTGAATAACCACCTTTTGCAGCGCGGATCGCTGCGAGAAGTACGGGAAGAGAGTCGGTGAGTTTCTGAAAGAGATGTAGAACCATGACGAATCCAGTGCCGTTGTCAGCTGTGCTAGCTTCCTCGGTTGAGGATCCATGGCGCGAACACCTTGATCGAACTGTGTGACACGTTGCATTGTCCTGCTGGTAGACGCCTTCGTGTCGAGGAAAAACAAGTTGCCTGTAGGGGTGGACATGGTCCCCAAGGGTAGATGCATACTTGTGTTGATCCATTGAGCCTTCCAGAATGACGAGATCACCCTGGGAATGCCACTAAAACATTACCCAGACCACAACGTTCCCTCAGTTTGGATTCTGTAGAAATGTTGGAACACGTGAAGCAATTCTGACACTACGCCATATCTTAGAAAATGGATTAAGGAAAGGCAAACCTACGTTTCTAGCATATGTAGACTTACAGAAAGCTTTTGACAATGTTGACTGGAATACTCTGTTTCAAACTCTGAAGGTGGCAGGGGTAAAATACAGGGAGCGAAAGGCTATTTACAGTTTATACAGAAACCAGATGGCAATTTTAAGAGTCGAAGGGCATGAAAGGGAAGCAGTGGTTGGGAAGGGAGTGAGACAGGGTTGTAGCCTCTCCCCGATGTTATTCAATCTGTATATTGAGCAAGCAGTGAAGGAAACAAAAGAAAAATTCCGAGTAGGAATTAAAATCCATGGAGAAAAAAATTAACCTTTGAGGTTCGCAGATGACATTGTAATTCTGTCAGAGATAGCAAAGGACTTGGAAGAGCAGCTGAACGGAATGGACAGTGTCTTGAAAGGAGGATATAAGATGAACATCAACAAAAGCAAAACGAGGATAATGGAATGTAGTCGAATTAAGTCGGGGATGCTGAGGGAATTAGATTAGGAAATGAGACCCGTAAAGTAGTGAAGGAGTTTTGATATTTGGGGAGCAACATAACTGATGATGGTCGAAGTAGAGATGATATAAAATGTAGACTGGCAATGATAAGGAAAGCGTTTCTGAAGAAGAGAAATGTGTGAACATCGAGTATAGATGTAAGTGTTAGGAAGTCGTTTCTGAAAGTATTTGTATGGAGTGTAGCCATGTATGGAAGTGAAACGTGGACGATAAATAGTTTGGGCAAGAAGAGAATACAAGCTTTCGAAATGTGGTGTTACCGAAGAATGCTGAAAGTTAGATGGGTAGGTCACATAACTAATGAGGAGGTATTGAATAGAATTGGGGAGAAGAGAAATTTGTGGCACAACTTGACTAGAGGAAGGTATCGGTTGGTAGGACATATTCTGAGGCATCAAGGGATCACCACTTTAGCATTGGAGAGCAGCGCTGAGGGTAAAAATCGTAGAGGGAGACCAAGAGATGAATACACTAAACAGATCCAGAAGGATGTAGGTTGCAGTAGGTACTGGGAGATGAAGAAGCTTGCATGGGATAGAGTAGCATGGAGAGCTGCCTCAAACCAATCTCTGGACTGAAGACCACAACAACGACAACAACAACAACAACGTTCCCTCCTGAGGCCTGCACCCTTCCGACGATTGTCGCAGGGTGTTTGCTTTGAGTCCGATGGAGCGTAAAACGTGATTCATCTGGAAAGATCACGTGTCGTTACTCAGTGGACGTTCAGTTGCGTATTGGCGTGTAGCCTTCGTCGCAGTCGCCAGTGAACAACAGTCAGTGTGGGTGCATGAGCCAGGCGCTTGCTGCAGAGGCCCATACACAGCAACGTTAGCTGAACAGTCTTTGAGAAGATACGTTGGTAGCTCCTTGGTTCCAGTACACGGTCTGTTGCTCAGCAGTTGCATGTCTGTTCATCCATAGACATCTTCGCAGCCCTCCTTCACCTCTGTCTTCCATGGGCCATGGTGCACCACAGAAGCGTCAGCGCCAGTTTTGGATAGTGCCATGTTCCCATGCACAGTATTCTTTAATCATGGAGTCCCGCAAACAATTTACAAACTTAGCCGTTTCAGGTATTTTTCCACCCACGGCGCGAAAGCCAATGTCCATTTGGACGTCAGATAAATCTCTCCGTTTCCGCAATACGACGACTGCACTGTTTTCCGCGTCCCCCCGACACGCTTTATATATCCCCCACTGCTAGTGCTGCCACCCGTCGTCTGCGAGTGGTTTCTTACGTTGACGTCGAACATAGGCGGTGCTCACATTAATGTGACTGGATTGTATAGACATGCTGGTAATTTTTGTAAGTATGAGGGAGCCTCCTTTTAAGAGCAAAGGAAAAAAGAAAGTGTGGGGTTTATCGTTCCACCGATGAACAAACTTGGTTAGGACAAGGGCGGGGAAAGGAATTGGCCTTGTCGCTTCGAAGGGAAATTTTTCCGGAATTTGCCTTCGGTGTGTTATCTGCCATCCTGTCTTGACAAATTACAAGTATTCATGTAGTGTGATGTCTTCCTTTTGAGCCCTGAACTTCGTGTCCAGAAAGAAAATGTGAACCCTAGGATAGTGCGATCAGTCCATTTTATTGACGATAGGAGAAGGAAAGTTCACACAAAGAACAACGAGAGCGGGGAACTTTACACAATAGTAACAAATGAATACTGAACATGTGTGTGAACTGTCAAACACATACAACACAAACTACAAGTGTTGGACATAACATCCTGTAGGACGATTTTTATCAGCTGTTACCTGCAAGGGCTACTCAGAAAGTAAGGTCCTATAGCTCGCGAAATGGAAACGACAATGAAAAACCGATGAAGCTTTGCACAGATGTATTGGGCAGTGTCTCTAATATGTCTGTCGATCGCGTCCCATTCCACGTAGCTCTTTTCAGTTCTGAACACACAGTGAGCACGTGAAGATGCCGAGAACAATAATGTACCCCGTCAAGTATGGGTGCCCACTGAGAGGGTTCGCCTGATTTCATGCAACCCAACATAACAGTCATGCGTTTCCTTCTTCATGACAATTTTCGGCCGCACACTGCAGGGGTAATGAGGACGCACTTGCAGCATTTTCGATGGAAAGTGTTTGATTACAGACCACACAGCCCAGACTTGGCTTCCCATTATGTTCATACGAGCCACTGGGCATGAAGACAGTATTTTGGCACAGACAATGAGCTTCACACCGACGTAAAGAAATTGCAGAAAGCACAGGGGTATTGCGAAGTTGGTACAATGCTGCGACAAACGTCTAAGTCAGAACGACGATTATGAAGAGAAGTAGTTGCAAGGTGCAGCAAACTGTTGCAAATAAAACTCTTTTGATATTCACTGTGGTTCCATTTCACGACCGAATGGACCTTACTTTCCGAATATACATCGTACTTTGCCCACATTTTGTCTCTGTGGTTAATGCAATGGTCCACAATCAAGTAGTCCCAGCAGCCGACAATCTCGAAGTAACTGCATAGCTTCGACAAGCCTTATTTGCTTAAAATTGTTTATCACACAAAAGCTTAACAGGGAACTCAAGTGCCAATTATCCCTGAATATAAGCTCAAGAGCAAGAAGCATAACCCCCATGAAAGTACATGCAAATTTCGGTACGGATGCGAATACACGTGGTTGAAATTGGTAGTACCAGGAAAGGGAGTAAGTTAATGAAGCCAAGGAATGTAAATGAAACACATAAATCATGTAAATTACCAGTAGATAAGCTACGCAGGATCCTCAAGGTGGCGATGGGTAAACATCGAATAAGAATAGGTGGCAGTCTCTCCAAGATTAGATTAAGATTCACAAAAGAAATATTACAGATTCCCGGAAAACTTGGGAATGAGTGTAGAAGGCTAGTTGTAAGTCGCTTGAGTTTACAGATGCCTAATCTGTAAATAGATTCAGATCACTATGTGTTCTGAATCAAGTAGATTGTGAACAAAGCCACGATCTTCTACACGTGCACACTAAAGGTCGCGGATGCTTAAGTTTTACATAGTTCGTAATTACCTGAAAGCGACTGTAATGCTTGCGGTAGGCTGCGATCTTAGCAAAATACGTCTGTTTGCTGGTCAGATGCCTTTATGCTAATACTGTCTGCAAGACAACTTGCTACAGCATACGGCACCGGGCGACGAACAAGAAGGATGTAACTTTGTCTCGCGAAGCGTGGCGGAAACATACCGCATTCAAATGATGCCATTGGCAGAGGATAACACGGTAGCCGGTCAGTACAGAATGGCCATGTCAGAATCAACAGACGGAGCTTTACTTTAGCTTAAGTCTTCTTCTGTACATCAGAATCCGTAGCCGACGTCGCTAACGCATGGAGCTTAGCTATGTCAGAGATTCCTTCCCAACAACACGACTACCGACGACGCGAGATGTATACCAACTCTTACTGCACCGGTGTCCCAGGAATACCCTGGAAACGAAGTACCCAGACAAGAACTGGCGACAGATATGGCGCGTTATACGGAACGTTTACCTCCCAACGTCGGTACGCTCAACATGGTATGTGGTGGTAAATAGGAAGTTCGCAACGAATCAACGGCGGCACGCGATTCATTTGGTAGACACTCCACTATGTTTAGGCTGCGCAACAGTGGACACTGATGAACATCGTTTAGCATGTAGTGGGACGGCTCCAGTGTGGCACTTGGCACAACAGATATTGGCGTTCCTGTTACGCTCTCCGCCCCTCACACAATTTCATCAGACACCCTTTTGTTCCCCCAAGAATCTTATTTTCCGGTCCAAAAAACCAATGCAGTGACATGGGTACGGGGAATGGTGGTGGACTACGTGTATAACGAAACGGAAAAGGACAAAATTGATTTTTGGCATTTTCTCCTGGATGGACACACGAAGCTGCAACAGCATAAGAAATATGGGCAAGACTTCGCTAATTACTTGCGACTTACATTTACCGACCCGCCGGCCGGATGGGGTGTGACGGATGAGAGATGAGATAGACGAAGAAGCCGAGATAAACATCGATCACACTTACGGACCCTTAGTTAATTTCGAGAAGACGACCCAGTCTTATCCCAACGTCTGGAGAACGAGTCGATAGATGGCTCTCTTGCTCTATCGAACGTCGGGTCGTGAGCAGGTGTCGCCCCCGACACGAATTTCAGTTCATTGCTACAGGAGAATGTTTCTTTTACATTTGTACTATCCGCAATGCCTTCATGTCTTTCATTTGGACATTTTCTGTTTTATTCATTTCCTTAATTACTTAATTTCCTAATTAGGCACTATTTGTCAACATATGGACATTGTAGACACTATTTATGCGGTAGTACAACAAAATGTATGTCAGCAAAGGTGGTAAGCCTGACATTGGAAATAAAAAAAAAAATGGATAGAGTGTGCGATAAAAAAAAAAGATGGTAGAGCACTTTCCCGCGAAACACAAAGGTCCCGAGTTCGAGTCTCGGTCTGGCTAAAAAAAAAAAAAAAAAAAAAAACGCACACTCGCGCAGTGGCGCTTGACTCGGAAAGACGCAGGTTCGAATCCTCTTGGTGGAAAATTTTCAAAGCTAATATTTGGCTAGCAAGGGGAGGTGAAGTGGTGGCAGTTCCTGATCATCAGTCTTTGTGCCAATAACTTTGATTAAATTTCAAACCTTTCCGCAGTGTCTCATGAAGTGAGGGCATCTGACACTGTTGAGGGTAATCCGTGCGTCGGATGGGGACGTTAAGCTTGGCTGTCGCTTTGGTGCTATTGCAGAGGAGCAGGCTATGCACCCATGCTGGGTTTCACCCTCTCCCTTCCCTTCATCCATAACAACACAAATCCAACACTGCACTGTGCAAGCACTCGTCGCAGTCATCCACACGTAACTTCATAACAGGTTGGAGGAAGACAATGGCAGAGCACCTCCATTCGGACCTTTCCTAGAATGCCGATGTAGGATTTTTGGATCTATTCATCTACGCTCATTCCCTGAGTATGAAATTACTTTGGCTTTGATTTTTCCATACGAGACCGTAAATTTAGCGTCGAGTTCATTAGATGTGATATACGAGGGTTGTTCGGAAAGTAACGAACGATCGGTCGTGAAATGGAAACCACAATGAAAATCCAACGCAGTTTTCCACAGGTGTGTTGGGTAGTGTCTCTGGCATGCCTGTCGATCGCATTACGTCGTTCTTTTTAGTTCTGAGGACACAGGGAGCAAAAAGATACCTAGAACAATAGTGTCTCCCGCCAAGTACGAGGGCCTGGTGAGAAATTTCGCCTGAAGCTATGCAGCCAACATTACATAACTGTCGTGCGTTTTCTTCTTCAAGACAATAATAGGTGTTTGGCGCAAGAAGGAGGCAGCTCCTATTGAGGCAGCTCCTATTGAGTTGAACATTCTATTACATACAAAAAAAAGCCCCTTCGTTTGGTGCAAGAAAGAGGCAGCTCCACCCACCAGTTTCAGAGACATCCAACAGTTGGAGCTGCCTGTACTCCGAGTTTGCATGAAAACAGAGGCAGCTCCGGGAGCTGCCTCGTTCTTCCCCCAAACAACAGCAAGAAGGAGGTTGTGTTACGTATTGTTCAGCAGACCGGTGTAAACATCGCGCGTTTCATGTCACTGAAGTGGACCCGAGATTTATTTCCCACTTTGTTGAAGAAATTTTTTGTAAAGAACCCTTACGTATCATTATCGGACAAGAAACGAAGAAAATATTTAATCACTAAGTACAAAATATTCCTCTATGAACATCCATGCATCGGTAAAGGGATTATTCAACGCAGTGCGACCGTGGGGTTGACTGTCTTCGATAATGCGCAAATTTGCAACCAACGACCTGCGAGTTTCATAACAATGGACCACCTTCATCAAGCTTATCATTGTTTCCTCCCGCTTAAAGGCCAAAAGTTTAAAGATGTCAAAGAGCTGGCCAGAAAGTATGTTGGGCAAAACGAAAGGTGGTTTTATTACCAGTTGACGTCAGATGCTTCAAACTATCCTGAGGTGACTGAAGGGGAGCTAGAACACTGAAGAAGAGCTGTAGAATTAATGTATTATGCCAATAATGTTGTACTTTCTTTATCAATAAATGTTTTTTAAACTGAAATATGGTTAATTATGAAGAAAATAGTCCTACAAAGAGTTTTCCATTCACTTTGGAGCAAAACGGAGGCAGCTCCAAAATTCAAAACTCTATTGCACGTACTTGAGTGCATGCATTTGTGTGTATTCTCGTCAGTAGTATTAAATATCCCATAGCCTAAAACAAGGCTGACAACTTTTTCGTTTTGGTGAAAACTGAATTTTTAAAACTTTTTTTTTAAGTTGCCACAAAGTGGAAAAAGTGGAGCTGCCTCCTTCTTGTACCAAACCCTTCATTATTCTCAGCCGCATTCTGCAGAGGCAATGAAGATGCTCCTGCATCGTTTTCAATTGTAAATGTTTGATTACCCACAATACAGCCTGTAATTGCCTCCCTTTGAGTTTCATCTCTACTCACATGTACCGCTGGCTATGAAGACATCATTTTGGCACAGGCAAGAAGCTGTAGGCCAGCGTAGAGAATTGGCGGAATGCACTGGCGGCTGCCTTCTATAACGAGGGTATTGGAAAGTTGGTACAATCCTACGACAAACGTCTAAGTCGGATTGGTGACTATGGAGATAAGAAGCTGGAAGTTGTAGCTAACCGTTGCAAATAAAACACTTTTGTGCAATTTTGTCATATGATGACATGTTGGAGACCGTGGCTGTTTTTGAAGACAAATGTTGATGGTGTAATGACAGCAACCAGCCACAAATTTACTTTGAGTTCCTTTATTCAAAGGAAACCGTTACCGGTTTCGAATCGTTGCGATTCATCATCAGACGGTTTACACGCTTTCTTTCTGACATTTAGTGTGTTTTTATAGATTAATTGTCCTAAAATATAAATAAAACATAATTACAAACACGCCACACACAGATGGTTGCGTTGCAGATTTTCGTTGTATGTGACTTACGTGCATTTACATCGATTGGATGAACGTTATGGAAACAATCACTCGAAACCGACGTTTCACGTAAGTCACATACAACGAAAATCTGCAACGCAACCATCTGTGTGTGGCGTGTTTGTAATTATGTTTTATTTATATTTTAGGACAATTAATCTATAAAAACACACTAAATGTCAGAAAGAAAGCGTGGAAACCGTCTGATGATGAATCGCAACGATTCGAAAACGGTAACGGTTTCCTTTGAATAAAGGAACTCAAAGTAAATTTGTGGCTGGTTGCTGTCATTACACCATCAAAACAGTTTTGATTTTCACTGTAGTTTCAATTTCGCGACCTATCGTTCCTTACTTTCCGAATAGCCCTCGTATGTTTGCTTCTTTCTAACGAACAAGAGCGTTATATTACTTGAAAATTTGGTTTTTATTAATTATAAAATTTTTAAATGATAATGAGTTGTGGAAAGTATGCTAAAAGTAGTCCATTAGTGAACAAGAAAGCCGGCCGCGGTGGCCGTGCGGTTCTGGCGCTGCAGTCCGGAACCGCGGGACTGCTACGGTCGCAGGTTCGAATCCTGCCCCGGGCATGGGTGTGTGTAATGTCCTTAGGTTGGTTAGGTTTAAGTAGTTCTAAGTTCTAGGGGACTTATGACCTAAGATGTTGAGTCCCATAGTGCTCAGAGCCATTTGAACCATTTTTTTTTGAAAAAGAAACTCGAGAGTTTGTACAGGAGAACACAGAGAAACATTTCCGGTTTCCTGGTGACTGCAGCAATTAGTCGTTACGCAGTAAACTGTTTATGGAAACTTGGCTGAATCCGTCGAATGAAGATGTATTGAGAGCCCCGCTGTGCAGCAGCCGTTGGGCCGCATGCAGCGCTTCTTCGGTCGATTCCCATGGCGATACCGTCGGCACCCATTCGTCGCGGTGGACAGCCTACAAGTTGTAGCTGTGTAAGTTGCGCGGGGCGGTGGTTTTAACAGTCGTCCCAGATCTTATGGCCACTTCGGCAGATTACACTGAGACATGATTACCTGTACAGTTGTGTAGTTGATCACCCCAACGCTAGAATTAATCTGCATGGCCAGTTCCTCATGGTCTCCTGAGTCGGCCTATAGGACTTTGCAGTCGGTAAACCGTGTCTTTATAGCCGTTATAAACAACATATGATTCACGAAGCTCCTACATTTCAGATATTCCTATCGCGGGAAATCTGACCAAAAACTGAAATCCTATAGCATACTTATTGCCAAGCAGGGGGTCTATTCGTTGAAGGTAATCTAAGTAAATACGGTCTTGAATAAGGCCATGATGGCTTTTCACTAAAACATGCTGTTAACTGAGGTTCTTTCGGCACTTTCGTAACGAATCAAAGCAATAGTAGACTTATGTATACAGCATCATAGGTGTCACATTTTCAATGAGCGTTTTGTAAACAAACCGCACAGAGCCTTGACAGTAACTAAACTTCCATGGCTTATTTTCTGTTCTTCAGCGCAATTTTTAACGTACTTTTTCAATAGCCATCGCTGAAAAGTGAAACTACTTCTACAACAATACCATGTATCTGCAATAATCCAGTCCATGATTATTGAAGCTGCATGTGTCTTCATTGTCAGTTGGAGACTTCTGGTAAAAAATGTCCACCTGTTATCAAAATATAAATATTTTCTAATAGTTTCACCTGCTTCATTTTTCGGACGATTAATTATTATACTATTTGATAGTGTGTTTAGTGTAGTGACTTAATACCTGAAACATTTCATTTAAGGTATCATTTTGTATATCTTCTATCATTCTTTAATTGCTGATTTCTTAGTCTCTCTGGCTAAATAAAAGACTGTCTTTTTGTCTGTTATGCGTGTTTCACATATTTTCCCGTTTTAAACTACCTAAGTGACAATTTTTGCCTGTCCTTCCTCCACATTTTTGCCGGGATAAGACTGTATCTAGCCAGTCGACCCAGTCTAGTATGTGCTATTAAGGACATTTGCGCCCACATATCACAACGTGTACCTCACGTTTTCACGAGTCTGTTCTTAAAGGCGTATTTACTAACTGCACACAGGAAACGACTGAGTCAGCCACTACCATCAGCAAACGACTTAGTCGAAAACTATAAGCCTAAAAGCGATATTTTCAAATTTACCACTGGACTGGTGACGATGGTGAAATTCCAAGTAGAACAGTTTTTATAAAAATTTTAATTATCTGCACAATTTGTGTAAGGTGCTACGTTCACCATAGATGTTGAAAATGACATCAGTTCCTACGTAGGCATAAAATCGTAGCACAAAGTTCTGTCTTAAACATTCTAACAGCACTGGTTTTGTTCGAACTGTATTACGGACAGCGAAAACACAAAAACACATTTTACATGACTCAACAAGAAAAAATGAAATTGATTGAGAACAGCTGAACGGGCTGGTCACGAAACAGGACTCTTTCTTCCTTTCCGTTTTTCTGGGAATGTCTGATGCTGATGGTCCTAAGCACGATGTGCAAAATGATGTGACGCTCTACCATATTTGAACCAAATACATGTGCGAAGATCAAGTGAGGTAGTTTGCGGGACAGTCGGGAGTATACAGCGTGAATCATCTAAAACTTGCACCGCAAATATTGCGGAAATGGAAACTGCTATTAATGTGCGATTTTCACAGAATGGATTAGTATCAGGGGCTCGTAATGGTAGACTGTAATAACATTTATACAGTGTATTTTTTGTGCGAACATGCACTTTTTTAAATGTAACATTGCCTATCGACATTAAAAGACTGAAAGTAGGGTAAATTACAACGTCAGTGGTGACTGTTGCAGGATTCTAGTGCGAGTAGTTTCCGAGATATCGTATTTTGAAAAGTTCCCACACCACCATTTGTATCTTGCATAGCGCTTTGTCTGTCGTTCTGTTTCACTGTGATGTGGGGCAGGAATCCATGAAGATACTCACGACATCCAAGGAAACCGACTCCGGTCTAGGCATCCTCCACTAAAGACCGCACAGGCTCTGCACTAAACCAACTTCAAAATAAATGACCGATGGAAAGAGGAATGGGAGAGCAGAACAGTAGTAAACTGCCACAGTATGCCATGCATCTTTAATAAACCAAAAGGATTTGATTGCCCTCGCAAAGGTTGGTCAACTCTTAATCGCATCAGAACCAACTGTGGGAGATGCGCCGACCCCTTACACAGATGGGGTAAACTTCCTTCGGCCGCTTGCCACTGTGGCGCTGAGAGACAGACGGTCAAACACATCGTGCAGGAATGCCCACTAAGGGCATACGAGGGTGACCCACAAGATTTCCTAATGGCGACCCAAGAGGCAATCGACTATTTACTATCTAAGCTGGACGTCTGCTTGTGACTGGTCTTCTGTGAGTGTAACTTTACAGTTGGCGGTGTCCTTATATACAAACTGTTATTTATTGCTCTGTTTATACATATGTGATTTTTTTTAAATCGTGTTGTTTCTGTAATTTTTACTGTGATGTTATGAGCCATACGCTAAATAAATAAATAAATAAACCACCATTTGTACACCATCACAGTTTATGTTCAAAATGACCACCGGCAGCGTCGATACACGCTTCCAGTCTGGTATGAAACGACTGCTCTACAGATGCTAACATATCAGCGGAAATGTCCGATCAGGATGCAGTAATATATCGTCGCATACCATCAGGTGTAGTTGGTATGTCCTTGTAGACATTTCTTTCAGCTTTCCCCACAAAAAGTATATAGACGTAAATCCAGGAAACGGGCCGTCCAAGGTACAGGTTCTATATGTACTGGTCCTATTATTTGGAAATAACTCGTGAAGATATGATGTAGTACTTCATGCACTATGGGCTGGACAGCCATCATGTTGGTACCACGTGTTCCTCATAGTCTGCAGAGAAACTTCTTCTAGCATCCGTGGAATATGGTCTGTTAGGAGGCTGCGACAATTGTGCGCGTTCAGTGTTCCGTCTATGACAAATGGACCTGTGAGCTGATGTTTCAATAACCCACATCACACGTTTACATTCCATGGACGCTGACGTTCCACATGACGAAGCCAACGTGGACTGTCAGCAGACCAATGTGCATGTTTCGGTCCTTTACCTGGCTACGATCGGTAATTGTGACTTCATCACTAAACAAGACACATGAGACAGCTGAAGTATCCTCCCTTAATACCCAAGTCCAGAAGTTAACACGATTCTTATAATCGTTGCCACGCGACTCTTAATAGAGAGAGATGTGACAGGGATGGAACCTATGTCGACGGAGAGTGCGTAAGACACATGCCTGTCTCATGCTACTTCCTCGTGAGATTGCGCGGGATCTAACGTGCGAATCAACTGCAACAGCAGCAAGAACATTAATTTTCTCCTAATCTTTAGTCACTTTTTTCCTTCTGTTACGCTGTCTAGGGGTTACACTACCACTTTCACGTAACTGGCTGATGAGGTTGATAAGTAATTGCCGAGATGGTTGTAGTGTATTGGGATATTTGTCGCATAGACTATACAAGAACGCACTGTATTCTTCCTACACTCTCCATACACCATGAGCATGTCGGCTTTCTCTGCATTGATAAATCTTATCGTCCACTCCACGACCTAATGCTTGGACTGTCACACATTAACTAACTAGCAAGCCGCATTGCACTAAAGAACACCCAAAGCAAGCATAACAATATCTTACCTAACAACTAAGCACGCTGAATGGCACAAACAAGTGTCAGTGGGAACTATGCAAAATACACTCCTGGAAATGGAAAAAAGAACACATTGACACCGGTGTGTCAGACCCACCACACTTGCTCCGGACACTGCGAGAGGGCTGTACAAGCAATGATCACACGCACGGCACAGCGGACACACCAGGAACCGCGGTGTTGGCCGTCGAATGGCGCTAGCTGCGCAGCATTTGTGCACCGCCGCCGTCAGTGTCAGCCAGTTTGCCGTGGCATACGGAGCTCCATCGCAGTCTTTAACACTGGTAGCATGCCGCGACAGCGTGGACGTGAACCGTATGTGCAGTTGACGGATTTTGAGTGAGGGCGTATAGTGGGCATGCGGGAGGCCGGGTGGACGTACCGCCGAATTGCTCAACACGTGGGGCGTGAGGTCTCCACAGTACATCGATGTTGTCGCCAGTGGTCGGCGGAAGGTGCACGTGCCCGTCGACCTGGGACCGGACCGCAGCGACGCACGGATGCACGCCAAGACCGTAGGATCCTACGCAGTGCCGTAGGGGACCGCACCGCCACTTCCCAGCAAATTAGGGACACTGTTGCTCCTGGGGTATCGGCGAGGACCATTTGCAACCGTCTCCATGAAGCTGGGCTACGGTCCCGCACACCGTTAGGCCGTCTTCCGCTCACGCCCCAACATCGTGCAGCCCGCCTCCAGTGGTGTCGCGACAGGCGTGAATGGAGGGACGAATGGAGACGTGTCGTCTTCAGCGATGAGAGTCGCTTCTGCCTTGGTGCCAATGATGGTCGTATGCGTGTCTGGCGCCGTGCAGGTGAGCGCCACAATCAGGACTGCATACGACCGAGGCACACAGGGCCAACACCCGGCATCATGGTGTGGGGAGCGATCTCCTACACTGGCCGTACACCACTGGTGATCGTCGAGGGGACACTGAATAGTGCACGGTACATCCAAACCGTCATCGAACCCATCGTTCTACCATTCCTAGACCGGCAAGGGAACTTGCTGTTCCAACAGGACAATGCACGTCCGCATGTATCCCGTGCCACCCAACGTGCTCTAGAAGGTGTAAGTCAACTACCCTGGCCAGCAAGATCTCCGGATCTGTCCCCCATTGAGCATGTTTGGGACTGGATGAAGCGTCGTCTCACGCGGTCTGCACGTCCAGCACGAACGCTGGTCCAACTGAGGCGCCAGGTGGAAATGGCATGGCAAGCCGTTCCACAGGACTACATCCAGCATCTCTACGATCGTCTCCATGGGAGAATAGCAGCCTGCATTGCTGCGAAAGGTGGATATACACTGTACTAGTGCCGACATTGTGCATGCTCTGTTGCCTGTGTCTATGTGCCTGTGGTTCTGTCAGTGTGATCATGTGATGTATCTGACCCCAGGAATGTGTCAATAAAGTTTCCCCTTCCTGGGACAATGAATTCACGGTGTTCTTATTTCAATTTCCAGGAGTGTACATCTCGTAAGCGACTCGCACTAGAATCCTGAAACAAACGCCACTGACATTCCGATTGACCCTCCTTTTAATATGTTAATGCCAATAGGCATTGTTGCATTTGAAAGAGTGTATGTTTGCAAAAAATGGTTCAAATGGCTCTGAGCACTATGGGACTTAACTTCTAAGGTCATCAGTCCCCTAGAACTTAGAACTACTTAAACCTAACTAACCTAAGGACATCACACACATCCATGCCCGAGGTAGGATTCGAACCTGCGACCGTAGCGATCACGCGGTTCCAGACTGTAGCGCCCAGAACCGCTCGGCCACCCTGGCCGGCTGTATGTTTGCACAAATATACATTTTCTAAGTATTATTACAATCTGTTTATTTGTTAAGAATACGAGCTCCTGACTTTCAATCCATTCTGTGAAAACCGCAGGAAAAAGCGTTCAATAAGAAGAAAATTTGCTTTATCTGCGAAAATTCTTGGCGGTTGAAAATTGTCAACAGGACAATCACGAAACAGGATGTTTCCTTTCGTAGAGAATGCTCTGCTGTCCGAGGACCTTAAATCTCATAGGTTCAGTCTGTTGGTACCTCTCTTTTACTTTCTTATATCGACTAGAAAGCTTAACCTACGCACATACAATCGATGCAGTGTGGAAGATCTATTTAGAACTAAATGATTTTGGTGTCTGTGTTATTGTCTGTTTCGTAATCGAATAAAATGTCATATGAATGACTGAGGCACTGAGCTGTTCTAACGATGGAAGCAAGGAAACTGCCAGGTCACGATGCGATGTAACGAAAATACAACTCATTGGACTAAAATTTTTCATTTAAATACGAGCTTTAAATAAGCGCTTTGTGATACCCCCTAAACTGAAATTCCATTTCCGTTTCTTGTAAACCTCTAGGTTTGAGAGTATGCACTGAAGACAACACAAATGGTCAAAAGTTTGTTTGTTGAACTGGAGAGTAACAAGAGCATACAGAAGAATTCCAAGTGACCAGGACTAATAGAAATCTCCCTAATATCTCGTGGAAAAACTTTTAGATAACTTCAGAAACTGATCTCTAGTGAGGATCCAAGGAACATTCTGCAATCCATGCATCTCGCTCCCGAAGGGATATTGCAAATAAAATCAGACAAATTACAACTAATACAAAAGCGTATACAGTTTTGAGGAACTCTATTAGAGATACCTGCAGTGGTGGAGAAAGCTGGTACCTGTCATGCCGCTGAAGGGAATTGTTCGATGTCTCAAGTGACTGGAATGTCGGCAGACCCTGTAATGGCCGTCACCGTGAGTGTCTAGCGTAGGTTAGGCAATACATGCGGGCCAGATCGTGGCTGCCCGAGACACCATCTTAAGGGCTTGTATAGGCCACTGGACTTAGCAGGGCACGACTATGTCGAAAAGCACATAGGTGGTGCATCCAGATTGTCAACAGGCAGACGGTTGAGGTACTTTCGTCTGATGAAAGTCTGAATGGAGTTAAGTGCCGTAGTTTCTCACAGGAAACGACTATCTGACACGTGCGCCCGTTTGCTCTCCTATAGCACGCCGCAGACGTTTCTTTACCTTCAGCAGAACAATGCAGTCCCGAAACGCTCCAAATTATCTCAGAGCGGTATGAGGATCACTCTGCAGACCTGAGAACGCTTGCGTGTTCCCCAAGGTAACACAGTGCGCGGTGTCGCGGTGGTGAGCACCTTGGACGCGAGTTCGTAAGGACGACGTTCCAAATCCCCCTCTGGCCATCCAGAATTAGGTTTTCCTTGGGTTCAAAAATGCTTGAAATGGCTCTGAGCACTATGGGACTTAACATCTTAGGTCATCAGTCCCCTAGAACTTAGAACTACTTAAACCTAACTAACCTAAGGACATCACACACATCCATGCCCGAGGCAGAATTCGAACCTGCGACCGCAGCGGTCGCGCGGTTCTAGACTGAAGCGCCTAGAACCGCTCGGCCACACCGAGGTTTTCCTTGATTTCTCTAAATCGCTTAACGCTAATTCTGAGATGATTCCTTTGAAAAGGGCATCGCCGATTTCCTTCCCCTATCTTTAAAGACCTAGTTGTCGACCGGACGTTAAACTCTAATCTTCCTTTCTATGTTCCCGACGTTTTTCCTACTGAGCATATCTATGGCGAGATCTGAGCACGTTGGATCCAGCAGCATCTAATCTCTGTGAGTTATAGGCTGCTGTTGCATAGTCACGGGTCAGGACGGCTTTCTAATGCATCTGGTTCTGTGGGAACCCTTTCACGACACGTCACCGCCGTCCCCACGGACTACACACCATAAAGTTGATTTTTCCTAATTCAATTATCCTCGCGTGTAAACAATAATTCTACCGTGCTCCATCCGTGGATGTGAATTCAAGCTACCTTAATATGCCGTACAAGAAAAGTATTCTCAACCACGCATTTTACGGTGATTTTTGCACTATAAACTGAGGCTACAAAAGTCATGCACACAAACAGATGGCGGTAGTATCGTGCACACAAGGTATAAAAGGTCACTGCATTGATGTTGCTGTCATTTGTTCAAATGGTTCAAACGGCTCTAAGTACCATGGGACTTAACATCTGAGGTCATCAGTCCCCTAGACATAGAACTACTTAAACCTAACTAACCTAAGCACATCACACACATCCATGCCCGATGCAGGATTCGAACCTGCAACCGTAGCAGCAGCGCGGTTCCGACTGAAGCACCTAGAACCGCTCGGCTACAACGGCCGGCCTATCATTTGTACTTAGGTGATTCATGTGAATATGTTATCGACGTGATTATGGCCGCACGGTAGGAATTAACAGAACTTCAACGCGCAATGGTGGTTGGAGCTACACTCATGGGACATTCCATTTCGGAAACCGTTAGAGAATTCAATATTCCAAGGCTCACAGTGTCAAAAGTGTGCCAAGAATACTACATTTCAGGCAGTACCTCTCACGATGGACAACGCAGCGATCGATGCCTTCACTTAACGACCGAGAGCCGATGCATCTGCATAGAGCTGTCAGTGCTAACAGACAAGTAACACTGCGCGAAATAACCGCAGAAATCAATGTGGGACGTACGACGAAAGTATCCGTTAGGACAGTGCGGCGAAATTTGGCGCATCAGTCCGGAACCTCGCTGCTGCTAGGTCGCAGGTTCGAATCCTGCCTCGGGCATGGATGTGTGTGCTGTCCTTAGGTTAGTTAGGTTTAAGTAGTTCTATGTCTAGGGGACTGATGAACTCTGATGTTAAGTCCCATAGTGCTTAGAGCCATTGTTGAAATTTGGCGTTAACGATCTATGGCAGCAGACGACCGACACGAGTGCCTCGACCATATCGTTTGGACCCTAGACAACTGAAAAACCGTGGCCTGGTTAGACGGGTCCCGATTTCAGTTGGTAAGAGCTGATGGTAGGGTTCGAGTGTGGTGCAGACCCCACGAAACCGTGGACCTAAATTGTCAACAAGGCACTGTGCAAGCTGGTGATGGCTCCATAATGGTGTGGGCTGTGTATACGTGGAATGGACTGGGTCTTCTGGCCCAACTGAACCGATCATTGACTGGAAATGGTTACGTCCGGTTATTCACGGACTTCATTTTCCAAAGCAACGATGTCACATCACCGGGACACAGTTGTTCGCAATTGATTTGGAGAATATTCTGGACAATTGGAGCGAATGATTTGGCCATCCAGATCGCCCGTATGAATCCCATCGAACATTCATGGGACACAATCGAGAGGTCAGTTGGTGCACTACATCCTGCACCGGCAACGCTTTCGCAGTTATGGACGGCTGTAGAGGCTTCGAGGCTAAATATTTCTGCAGGGGACTTCTAATGACCAGTCAAGTCCATGCCACGTCAATTCACTGCGCTACGCCGGTCAAAAGGGGGTCCAGCACGATATTAGGAGGTATCCCCTTACTTCTGTCGCCTCAGTGTATTTAAACATCGAGGTAGATATTAACAGAAATGTAGTTTATGCTCTAGCTCAGCAGGAGAGCGTGAAAAGCTATATCACTAGAGACGTCGCCGCACATCACTAATCTGTGTGCCCGAACAAGCTGCGTACATCGTGAACAAACCGTGGGACCGCTGCGGCTGAGCGAATCGCTCTCTAGGAATTTGTTGGAGAGTCGCTTTGAATAATACAGCGCAGCGCTGCGAGGAACTGCTATATAAATTTTATTTATGCTGAATTAGAAGACGGCGGGAAGCACGTTTGGTTGATTAGAGCGGGCGCCGTGTGTGCGGCGCGCTGGCGCTTGCGGCGGCCCCCAGCTGTGAGCGGCGGACCGGCTAGCCTTCGTCCGCTGCATCTCATCTGCCCTCTGCTGCAGCGATCCGTACCTCTCGCTTCCACCATCTGTGCGTCACGCTTTTGCCAGCAAGTGACGTTCTTTTAATGATAACATAGTATTTACACGGCTGCCCACTGAAATTACAACAGCATGGAGACGCTATGCGACGAGCTTCAATTTGCCACGAAGCGTATTATACGTTCGGATATGCAAATGATCAGCATTTCAGGACAACCACACAAGTTACGGAAGAGTACCGGAATCTAAAGAGTGGGCCATAACTCAATTGTCAAAAATGCATTTCGCACAATACAACTAAACGAAGGAGAATAAAAATTAATTGTCAATACAGTAATACGAGGGTGAGTCAAATGAAAACCTTAAATATTTTTTTAAATATTATTTATTGCGCAGAAGTGGTACAAAGCTGTATCACTTTTCAACATAATCTCCCCCACGCTCAATGCAAGTCCTCCAGCGCTTACAAAGTGCATAAATTCCTTTAGAAAAAAATTCTTTTGGTAGTCCGCGCAACCACTCATGCACCGCGTGGCGTACCTCTTCATCAGAACGGAACTTCTTTCACATCTATATTTATACTCCGCAAGTCACCCAACAGTGTGTGGTGGAGGGCACTTTACGTGCCACCGTCATTACCTCCCTTTCCTGTTCCAGTCGCGTATGTTTCGCGGGAGGAACGACTGCCGGAAAGCTTCCGTGCGCCCTCCAATCTAATTTTACATTCGTGATCTCCTCGGGAGGTACAAGTAGGGGGAAGCAATATATTCGGTACCTCATCCAGAAACGCACCTTCTCGAAACCTGGACAGCAAGCTACACCGCGATGCAGAGCGCCTCTCTTGCACAGTCTGCCACTTTAGTTTGCTAAACATCTCCGTAACACTATCACGCTTACCAAATAACCCTGTGACGAAACGTGCTGTTCTTCTTTGGATCTTCTCTATATCCTCTGTCAACCCGACCTGGTACAGATCCCACACTGATGAGAAATACTCAAGTATAGGTCGAACGAGTGTATTGTAAGCCACCTCCTTTGTTGATGGACTACATTTTCTAAGGACTCTCCCAATGAATCCCAACCTGGCACCCGCCTTACCAACATTAATTTTATATGGTCATTCCACTTCAAATCGTTCCGTACGCATACTCCCAGCTATTTTACAGAAGTAACTGCTACCAGTGTTTGTTCTGCTATCATATAATCATACAATAAAGGAACCTTCTCTCTATGTATTCGCAATACATTACATTTGTCTATGTTAAGGGTCAGTTGCCACTCCTTGCACCAAGTGCCTATCCGCTTCAGATCTTCCTGCATTTCGCTGCCAATTTTCTATTGCTGCAACTTCTCTGTATACTACAGCGTCATCCGCGAAAAGCCGCATGGAACTTCCGACAATATCTACTGGGTCCTCCCATTGCGTCTTTGAGTGGTCCAAACATATGGGAATCACTTGGGGCAAGGGCTGGTGAGTATGGTGGATGAGGAAGACACTCAAAATGCAGATCTGTGATCGTTGCAGTGTCGGGCTTTGCATTGTCATGTTGCAAAAGGACACCTGCTGACAGCAATCCATGTCGCTTTGATTTGATTGCAGGCCGCAGATGATTTTTTAGGAGATCTGTGTATGATGCACTGGTGACAGTGGTCCCTCTAGGCATGTAATGCTCCAAAATGACGCCTTTTTCGTTCCAAAAGAGAGCATAACCTTCCCTGCTGATCGTTCTGTTCGAAACTTCTTTGGTTTTGGTGATGGAGGAATAGCGCCATTCCTTGCTCGCTCTCTTCGTTCCCAGTTGGTGGAAGTGAACCCAGGTTTCGTCCCGAGTAACGATTCTTGCAAGGGAGCCATCACCTACTCGTTAAAAGCGGCAAAGAAGTTCTTCAGAAGCATCAACACGTCGTTCTCTCATTTCAGGAGTCAGCTGCCGTGGCACCCATCTAGCAGACACTCTGTGAAACTGGAGCACATCATGCACAATGTGGTGTGCTGACACATGACTAATCTGAAAACATGCTGCAATGTCATTCAGTGTCACTCGGCGGTTTTCCTTCACTATGGCTTCAACTGCTGCTATGTTGTGTAGAGTCGTTGTGCCTGACCTGGACGAGGAGCATCTTCCACTGAAGTCACACGATCTGCGAACTTCCTACCCCATTCGTAGACTTGCTGCTGTGACAAACATTCATTTGTCGATGACTTTCAATAGGTTTCACACCTTCACTACGCAAAAACCGAATAACAGAACGCTGTTCTTCCCTGGTGCAAGTCGCAAGTGGGGCGGCCATCTTTATACTGATAGTGCGACGGTATGTGTGCATCTGCACTATTCTGCCACCTACAGGCCATTCTGCACGCTGTTTGTAGCACGCTTACCAACTTGCGCCGGCCGCGGTGGTCTAGCGGTTCTGGCGCTGCAGTTGGAACCGCGAGACTGCTACGGTCGCAGGTTCGAATCCTGCCTCGGGCATGGGCGTGTGTGATGTCCTTAGGTTAGTTAGGTTTAAGTAGTTCTAAGTTCTAGGGGACTTATGACCTAAGATGTTGAGTCCCATAGTGCTCAGAGCCATTTACCAACTTGCAGCATAGCGGCGCGAAATTTCGATTTGTTATTTCAAATTTAAGGTTTTCATTTGGCTCACCCTCGTACATGTAGATTTCAATAAACCTACGAAAGGTGCTCGAAGTAGTTTCTAATTTGATCTAAGCAAACACTGCACCTTTTCAACACTGATGTACAAATTTTGTAGCAAATCTTCCGGGATTGTAGGTTTTCATATTCTGTTTGGATGCGTTCCTTCAAATGCTCAATATCGCGGATGTTGACGGAATAAACATCATTTTTTAGAGTAGGTTAGGTTAGTGTTGTTTAACGTCCCGTCGACAACGAGGTCATTAGAGACGGAGCGCTAGCTCGGGTTAGGGAAGGATGGGGAAGGAAATCGGCCGTGCCCTTTGAAAGGAACCATCCCGGCATTTGCCTGAACCGATTTAGGAAATCACGGTAAACCTAAATCAGGATGGCTGGAGACGGGATTGAACCGTCGTCCTCCCGAATGCGAGTCCAGTGTGCTAACCACTGCGCCACCTCGCTCGGTAGAACGCTACCGCAAGCCCACGAGCCGCGGACTGATTTAATAATGATTAGGACAACACAACAACCAGTCCCTGAGCGGAGAAAATCTCCTAACCAGCCGGGAATCGAACCCGGGCCCTTAGGATTGACAGTCCGTTGCGCTGACCGCTCAGCTAGCGGGTGCGGACGCTATTTTTTAGAGTAACACACACTGAAAAATCCATTGGTACGATATATAGGGACCTTGGAGGCCATTCAATAGAGCCCCCTCTGCCATTCATTAATCAAAGTTTTTATTTAGTAAGTCTCTCACAATAACTCCATAATGTGGGTTACTCCTTTTTTTGCCATAACAGCTGTTCCTCAAGCGGCTGCAGATGTTCATAAAGTGGACTATTTTCCAGTTGTTACAACACATGTTGAAGCATATCTATGGAATATATAGAACTGACAGCACCGTTAATAAAATAAGACCCGGGTAGCCCATACACTCACGACAGCCACATTGGCATTCGTAGAATCCAGTAAACACAGTTGTCTCTCTTCACTCTACCATTCACTTTAGAAGTCGCTTCACCGCTCCAAAGAATGCCTTTATAAAACTTTGGATCGACGTATTGTCGGACTGTGTATGGCTTGCAGAATTCCATACGCCTGTAAGGATTATCTTCGTTTAGGCCTTGAAGTAAAGCAGGACAATATGGTCTCAATTTCAGCTTTTTCGCAATCCTTCGTAGCCTTGTTCTTGCTATTCCATACTCCTTGGACTGTTTTCTTTGAGATTTAATCGGCGATTGCACAAAACAATGCGTGACAACTTTAAGACTGTCTTCTGCCGTAACAGACTTTAACCAACCTGAACGAGGGAAGCACTGCTACCTACCCAGTCTCTTCAAATCTTAAACCTAATCTGTGAATACCTTGTCGGGAATGAGACTGGATGTTTGGCAAACCATTCACAAACTAATCACAAAAATCACTGTAACTTTTGTCGTGTCTCCACCATGTCTGCAAAACAAATACATGCTGCTCTGTAGTTAACTCTCTCTTCATTGTTTCTCAGCTAACAGAAAACATAACCTCAAACTTCTAGTGTCAGTTGATTTATGGGCCCCACTTACCAGTCAGGTTCACAACTTATTACCACTACGCTAAGCAAAACAAAGTCTAAGGATTGCTAGTGACAACTGGCTTATGGTCTATCTACTACAATATAAAGACAAGTTCTTGTTTATCAGTAATCTCGAAAGCTTCTTAACGGATTCACTTCAGATTTTTACCCGATATTCTAACAAACGATCGGAAGGCCATCCGCTACATATTTTTTTAAAAATATATGTCGCATATACACACATATACAATGTGCAAAGAGAAAACGTTGTTAGCAAAGTTATCGACCGAGTTACTTCAGATATTTATACAATGCTCTAATAAACGTTCAGACGAACATCATATATATACGAAGGGGAAACGTAGAAAATACCACGGAATGTCCTTAACCTACATACTGGAAATTTTTACATGATACTTTAATAAATATTCAGACAGATATAAGTTAAATATATTTTAAACAACAATGTACAGGTTTTTTGTTAAAACAGAATGAGGGAAAGAAATTGCTGTGCTGTGCCGCGCTGTTAAAATGTGCAGATTCGTTTTCTTCCTTGCAGTCAGTTTTAACTACAATAGCGGGGCAATTAAACTATCAGAAAAATTGTTTCCCCCACAATATTCTTTCTCCTTGTATCTGTTTTGTTTTCTTCGTTGCGGTCGGTTTTCACATACGACAGGAAAGTTATATTTATGGCTTATCAGCTTACGATTAGAACGCTAATATGCAATCTGAATCATCCGAACTTCATAGTCCAACCCATCTGGGATTGAAACTATGCGAGATTCTGTCAATGAAGCTACTGTCCTCACAGATCGAGCAGCAAGAGAGGTCTCTCTTACCCTTTATAACAATGACCACGACCGATTTAGCCATTCATTTTAAACGATTTTATATCGCAATCAAGGATTCGTTGGCAATGACAATAGAAAGGGGCGAGAAAATTGATATAGAGGGGGGGAAGGAGGAGAATGACACAGAGAGGCGAGAGGAGGAGGTGGAGCGAGATATGTGGAGGAGGTGAGGAGGTGGTGGACAGAGGGAGGGGAGGAAGAATAGATGGACAAAGAGAGTGGGGAAGAGGAGGTGGAGAAAGAGGGTAGGGAAGAGGAGATGAACAGAGGTGGGGGAGAAGGAGGCTAGGGCGTATATCCAATTCCCATACATATTTAGCAATTGCGAAGCATAGCCGGGATCTTTATATAAGGAAATAATACTCAAGGGATTTCTCTTTCAGAAATTGCACTTTATTGTTGACTGTTCGTGAGAAGACGCCTCGTGTACTAAGGTGAAAAAGTCTGGGGCTGTACGCCACGGTTCATAGTCTCGAAACTCCATAACTGTATTTCTGTTTCCAAAGTCGGAATGACATACAGGGTGGCGCACGAAATCTGTTACCACTTTGTTTTTGAATATAAACTTTATTGTCAATACAATCTGAAAGGAACATATACTACAATGAAGAGCTGTCCATGGAGATTTGTTCTAACTCAGCACATGCTCAATATGTCCACCATTTCGTTTCCTAACTTCCTTCAAACGAACACTGAAGTTAGTGATTACCCTGCGACACATGTCTTCCGTAATTTCACTGCAAGCTTGTAGAATAAGTCTTCTGAGCTCCATTAAATTACACAGCTTCTTGCTGCTGCCTTCCCCTTCAACACGCAGTGTTTCATGCAAGATGGAGCAAGGCCACATACTGCAAACACTGTGTTGGAGTTTTTACACGAGCATTTCGACATGCGAATCATTTCACTCAGGTTTCCAGGTCGCTTCAATGACGGACAAAATTGGCACCCCAATAGTCCAGACCTCAATCCATATGACTTTTTTCTTTGGGGGTACCTAAAGGAAAAAATTTTCCCGAAACGTCCTCGTGATTTAATGGAGCTCAGAAGACTTATTCTTCAAGCTTGCAGTGAAATTACGGAAGACATGTGCCGTAGGGTAATCACTAACTTCAGTGTTCGTTTGAAGGAAGTTAGGAAACGAAATGGTGGACATATTGAGCATGTGCTGAGTTAGAACAAATCTCCATGGACGGCTCTTCATTGTAGTATATGTTCCTTTCAGATTGTATTGACAATAAAGTTTATATTCAAAAACAAAATGGTAACACATTTCGTGCGGCACCCTGTATATGGACATTTATATGTTAGTGAAACTAGTATTAAACCATATTTGTGTTTCAGAACCAAATACTTCTGAATTTTAAGTTCAGTTCGAGCTACACTAAACTGAATGAGAAGTGCTGTGCGCACACGTACCAAGAAAACGCCACCCTGACATATAGCACCGAGATAATGAAACCAAAACCTTTGTTGAATATTCTGCATAAATCTCAGATTAATTTTAAACAGATCCCCGGAAAAGGGCACCCTTCTTCCGGAAAAGGCCTCAGTAGCAATCCCTAGGTACTTAGTTAATGTGTCCGCAGCTAGTGGTCGCGCGGTAGCATTCTCGCTTCCCGCGCCCGGGTTCCCGGGTTCGATTCCCGGCGGGGTCAGGGATTTTCTCTGCCTCGTGATGACTGGGCGTTGTGTGGTGTCCTTAGGTTAGTTGGGTTTAAGTAGTTCTAAGTTCTAGGGGACTGATGACCATATATGTTAAGCCCCATACTGCTCAGAGCCATTTGAACCATTTTTGAACTTAGTTAAATTGACAGCCTTACGATTTGTGTGAATTATTGTGTAACCGAAATTTAACATATTCCTTTAAGTACTTACTGGATGACCTCACACTTATCGTTATTTAGAGTTTATAGCTTGAACGCAATATTCAAGAACAACAATAGCACATTCTGGAATGTTAAGTTACTAAAGAGCGACCGGCGTTACAGGTAGCGCAGTAGCTGCTTTCAAATGAGTATGAATGTTGCGTGTTCATAGGATCACTTTTCCTAATTTAAGAAATAAGTTGTAAGAAATAAGTTGGGAAAGTGCTGAGCTACCTGGCCGTAATAGCGATTATTTGGCTGCTTTGCGAGGGAATGAGCGGAACGCGGGCCGGCAGGCGCGGCGCACAGATTGCGTGATCGATAGCTGGCTGGCCCGTTTGTTTCTTCCATTTGCGGCTTCGTCCGCCGGCGCCCGCTGTCGCGCCATTACCAGACCCGCCTTGATGATCGTTTTTACTCACCATTTCGCTTCTTACCTCACCCGACTATTTCTGAAAATATTTCTCGACACTGCAAAATAATTTTGAAATTAAGAACAGCTCAGACGCAAAGGAAATGTTATTTGGTTTCGTTGTATAACTCCGGAAAAAAATCTGCAACAGCCGCTCATGAAAAGGAAGATATGACGCAAACATTCCTTTGAGATTGTTGAAACGGATTGTAAGTTCAGTTGGTTTAGGATGAGGAAAGAAGTCGGCAGTGATTATTATTATTATTATTATTATTTATCTTTGGGCCCTACGGGGCCACACAATGTACAACATGGGGGCATTTCCAGAATTTTATTTTAGCTTATCTTTGTGCCCATATTACTTTCATTCTTTCAGTATGGGCTTTTTTTCCGTTCGTCAGACCAAGTTTATTCGTTCCTCTTGGGTTTTTCTGTCGCGGCAAATCCCCAGTCGAGTATTTTCTGACTACATATTCTCCCGTCTTGTACATCAAGTTGTATTTCAGGTCTTCTTTGACTGCACCTATCCATTTCTATTGTTTCAGTTTTTGCTTTACTGCGAGTTTCGTAGAAATCTGCAGCCTGTCTAGTAAATCTTGTTCGTTCCACTCTTTTAATATGCCAGCAGAATTTTAGTCTGCTTATTTATACTTTACAGTTTCTTTACGTTTTATTTACCTTACAATTTCTTTATTTCCTTTTAGTCTGTACGTTCCTTCTTCAGTACAACTGACTTACAATTTTCCTGCTTACTTGTCGTCCTCTCTTTTCGATTTCTTCGATGTTTCTCTTTATGTTTAAAATGATTGTCTCGGCTCCATAAAAACACTCCGGTTTGATCACTATGTTGTGTGTTTTGAGATTTGTTATAGATGCCCTTTGTAAGCCGGAAAGCTGCATCCATTTTGTGTCAACGACTTTCGTAACTAATGCGACAAGTCAGAATGTGTTCCAAAATTACGTTGCCGGACTCAACGGATCACCCTCCCGGACAAATTACATCAAATGGTTGTAGTGTCAGCTGTTGCTGCTGAAAAAAATTCATTCACCGCTTTTTTTTTAATCACACCTCGTATATTCCAGACATGTTTCCTGAATGGTTTCGTCTAAATACTTGAACTGGGAAACTCTCTCGATTTCCGCATATTTTGTTTTTAGAATTTCGGGTGCTAGGTTGTTGCTATACAGATATTTTGTGTTTTCAAACGATAATAATAATAATTAATAATAATAATAATGGCGTGTGCCTAGGGGCTCCCGTCGGGTAGACAGGTATTCGGAGCCCTACGATAAACGGTTTAAACAAAAAGACAGTAGAAGCTTCCGAAATGTGGTGTTACAGAAGAATATTGAAGGTTAGGTGGATAGATCACGTGGAGGTATGGAACAGAACTGAGAAAACAAAAATTTTGTGGCACAACTTGACCAAAACAAGGGATCGGTTGATGGGATACATTCTGAGACATCAGGGGATCACTAATTTTAGTATTGGAGTGAAGTGTGTTGGAGTGGGGGAGGAGTAAAAATCGTAGAGGGATACCAAGACATGACTGCAGTAAGCAGATTCAGAAGGATGTAGATTGCAGTAGTTATTCGGAGATGGAGACGGTCGCACAGGATAGAGTAGCATGGAGAGCTGCATCAAACCAGTCTTCGGACTGAAGCACACACAACAGCTCTTTCTCTTGTTTCTTTAAGAATTTCTCTTTGTTTTTGAGCTGTTTGAATGTCCTGACATAGGATTTCTTGGTCATCTGCAAAAACTGTCCTTATACTAGTTCTTCTTAATTTGATTGCTTCGTCAAATTTCAAGCTCGAATCTTTCCGTCACTCTGGGATAACCCTTTATAAGACACAGCTGAAAAGCAATGGAGAGAGTTCATCATCTTGTCTCACTCCTCTTATAATTTCAAAGCTTTCCGGATTTTCTCCTCTAAATTTTAACTGAGATTTTGTAGCATGTAGATTTTCACTAATGAATGCAGAGGTTTTGGGTGCCAGATCATGTTTTTCAGAATTTAGGAAAGAGACTTACAGAATACTGATTCATAAGCTTTTCTATAATCTAAAAAGGTACAAACTGATTTCTTGATGCAAATTTTTTGAAGCCTCAGAATTAGTGTCAGAACTAAATTTTTTTCTGGAAAAGATCTGTTTGGTCTGAAACCTGCTTGATACTCCCCAGTCTTGCATTCAATATATATATTCGCCCAGTCCAGGAGACACTGAAGTAGAATTTTATATGGAGCAGGAGGAAGAGATGTCCCTCTAAAATTATTAATGTCCATTCTCAACACATTTTTGTGTATTGGATGTGTCAATGGAGTCTCCCAGTCATCAGGACTTTTCAAAGTTTGCCAAATGTTTTGCATGATCAATGTAATTTCTTTCATGGCTTTTGGGCCAGCTGATTTCTGGGGTCGGCAACAGTTCCGTCTTCGCCAGATTCTTTGTTAACCTTACAATCTGTTTAGCGATTTCCTCTTCATTTGGTTTTCAGCAGAATTTTTGGTGTAAGTCTTTATACGGGCTCAGCGCAGTTTAGAAGTATTTTTAAAATATTTGCAAAGTTCTCTGTAGTTTTCTTGGTTGTTAAGTGTCAGCTTTCCATTCTCTTTCTTGAACGAGCGTGTCTAGGGCGGGTATCCATTTAACATTGTTTTAAATGTTTTATAAACTGTCCTTCTGTTTTTTAAGTCTTATTTAATTTCAAGGAGTTTACTGTCCTCATATTGTCTTTTCGACTGTCTCATTAATCTTGAAGCTTCTTTTCTAGCTGTCAAGAACATATCATGTGCAGTTTCTGACTCGTTACTACTCCGTGCTCTGAATGCCTCGTGTCGAGATTTTACTGCTTGTTCACAATCTTCGTTCAATGAAGGATTTGATCTTGGGTAGTTTGATGAGTTTGCATTTGAGTTGTTCCTAATGTTGTGCTCGTATTTTGTCGAGTTCGTTTGCTAATAGCAGTACTTACATTTTATTCGTATCAAATTTACGAATTACTGCAATCCTTCTGTTGAATTTTGGGGGCTAAGAGCTTGTTTCACTCGGATTAGGTGGTGGTCTCTGTCAATATTTTTTCATTTGCACACTTGAACATTTAAAATCTGCTTTTGATATGGATTCGAGATTGCGATATGAGCAATTTGGAATTCACCTGTATTCTTGCTGCATAGCTGCCATGTTTACCGTTTTGAGGCTTTTTTCTTAAAATGGGTTGACATAACTTTGAGACTGATATTTCTATACAGTTCTACCAGTCTCTTTCCATTTTGTTTCTCCATCAATGTTGATTGTGCCAAACAAATTTTTTGTTTGGCTTTAAGTTGGCCAGAAAACACCGATTTCCTTAGATTTGGGATATAACGTCTCAGCCAAGTGTCCCCAGAACCCGATAGACTAGTTCTGTCGCTCATAGCTGAGGATTTTTTTTCTCCTGGGACAATTTTGTGTTTACTTAAACGCTCCATTGTTGTACTTAATATTACAGAATTACAGGTTTTTTTTAAAAAAAAAACACTGTTGTTAAAACTGGAGGGGTTGGTTCGAGAATTTTAAGTTACGGTTGTATGTCTGGTGAACAAACGTTCACCACATTGCCGTTCAGTGAAAATCAGACGTAAAATGGATTTTTTTTAAGCGCAATGCCTCTTCTGCTAATTTCGTTATACCGAGATCTAATTTTGCGGCCTTCACTACCGTTGAGGTCTTCGCTGACTCCCTACGGAGGGGTCCTCAAACGGTTCTATCACTCGGGCCTGGTGAACCATAGTTTTTAGTAAGGCTGTTACTTCTTTCCCTCCTGCTTCATCACCTGCACGATGACGCCACGGGCATGGGACCTTTTAAGTGGAGTTATTATTATTATTATTATTATTATTATTATTATTATTACTAGCAATGGTAGTATCGTCATGTTGAGACTTTTCCCAATACTAATTGTCATTAACATTAGCATACCTCAGCGTTCGCCTTACGTTTCAATCTAAGTACATAAAAATTGTAAAGATATAACTGCACAATCATATTTCAGTGAAATAGCTACAATACAAACAAATGTTATATTTAAGTAAAACGTTTGAAACTTTAGAGGCTGGTATGAGAAAGCAGACTCTCCACAGATGAAATCTTCTCGTGTTATCAACGTAGTAACAGCGTCGTTTTGGAGAAACTTCGCCTGATGATTACCACTAGAAAGCGTGTCGAAACGTTGCTTCAAGAGACAACATTACTCGGCTTGTACCACGAGGAAATTTCACCCTGAAAGGATTGCATTCTACAAGTAACAAATTGACATACACACTAGTTCCTATAATCAAATTATTTTTCGATATTAACACAGTAACTAATGTAATAGATTTCATATTGTACTATTTGAGAACAGAGCGTCTCGCTTGTTGGATAACTGTTTCGTTCCACTACATGCTTGCTACATGAGAACGACAGAAAATTTAAATTTCCCACTACTACATTATAACAGTCAAAGAATGTCATTTCCTTCCTGTTAATTCTATAGAGGTGTGATAGGAAGCACCTATAACCAAATGTCATTATGCAGATCGTAGAGATGGTTCGTATTGAAGAGTTACACTCTTTAAACCAAATAGTACATCTCTCCAGTAATGCCTTCCCCTAATGTGTTTTCAAGTGTTCCTTTCTTCTTGTTACCTACGTGCAATTACTGGCAATTACTGATGTTTTGCAGGTACAAAATTCATTACATGAAATGTAAAAATTAAAGCATAACCCATTTATAAATGTCTTATTTGCCAAGTGTTCAACCTCCTCATTATTAATTATTCATCAGCTAATTCCATCCGAAACAAAGTCTAGTATTTTAGTGCAGCTGCTACCTCCTATAACCTCATGCATTATTTTTTTGTAATTAATTAGGTCTTTTTTTTTTTCTCCAGCTTTCGTGGCCTCAAAAGCTTTAACTACAGACATCGAGTATGACTCGAAAAAAATATTTTTAAGAATAAATTTAATGAAACAAAAGAAAAGAAGATTAAGATTTAACGCCCCGTCAACTAAAGGTCATTAGACACGGATCTCAAGCTCAGACCGGACAAGGATGGCACTGAAGGTCAACTGTGACTTGTTTAGAGGAACCATCTCGGCAATTGTCTTAAACGATTTAGGAAAACCATGAAAAATCTAAATCACGACTGACACACGAGGATAAGAACTCAATTTCTAACGAATGCTGATCTGGTACCTTATATGGCACTAGTGACTCAGACGGTACTACGTAGCACTCCGTATTCCCAGTCTCGCATTTCGCAAAAGTAAACAACAACTGCAAACAATAGTTACTCCTGTGTAGAAACTTCTCCGAGTTTAACGAGCTATTATGGAATCAGTAATGTGTTATGCTGGTAAGAAGCTCGGGGTAACAGTGCACTCCCCTTTTTTATCTCCTTAATATTATCTTGACAACGTGGTCGCTAGGAACAGAAACAGTCGCTGTGGGTACGAACGCCTTGGGGAAAAAGAGAAACGCTATTACTTGTTCATCAGTCGTTTAACCTGTGTTGTAAGTACATTAGAAGTAGAGTGTGAATTCAGGATCACGTCGACCTCAGGAAGAGATAGGAACCGTCTCCATTTGTAAGGGCTGTGACGTCGTTGCTGTCATCACTCGTATGTGGGGAGAAAATTAACAGATCTGATAATTTTACTGTGTGGGTTATATACGACATTGAACTATTTATCTAGCTTCAATCTGGAGGCTCCATCTTTCAGTTCTAGAACACTTCTTTCTCAAAACCTCTAGACGAACAGGGTGTTGAATAATGAATCTACATTCTGCTATTCTATTTTGGATGCTGTATAAGCAGTTTCCAGTTGATAACGCTTCCACGTCGCTAAAAGAGCAGCTGATGTTGGATGTACAGCGAAATACGTTTAACACATAACTGAAGGGACGGAAATATTTTTTCGTGTTAAAAAGTATTTCGTGTAATACGATGCATGCGAGATAAAATAACAAATAATCTGTATTTTTCATCTCATCATGATTGGATTACCTGTCACAATTAACCCTTGGAAATATAGACTCTACAGTGTACGTATGTATACGGCATATTATTGTTTTTTGGGGAAATATCTGATATTGTTTTTTGTAGTGCATTTTCCAGCACCAAATTTTAGACAAATTTCTCGATGTCTTCCATCGTTTTATTCATTTTACTGTTTAAATATGCGTCTAAGTAAGTACGTAAACATCTCATAACGTTCTGAGTGTATGTATAGCGCAGTCAGCAATTGCCGTGTTGAAGTCATTGAGAAATTCGTCCTCGGCGTGTTCGTCGATACGGTCTTTTCAGGTCTGAACGACTCAAAAATGGTTCAAATGGCTCTGAGCACTATGGGACTTAACATCTATGGTCATCAGTCCCCTAGAACTTAGAACTACTTAAACCTAACTAACCTAAGGACAGCACACAACACCCAGCCATCACGAGGCAGAGAAAATCCCTGACCCCGCCGGGAATCGAACCCGGGAACCCGGGCGTGGGAAGCGAGAACGCTACCGCACGACCACGAGATGCGGGCTCTGAACGACTAACAACGTTTTCATCTGTCATAGTCGGTGCTGTAGACAGAACATCATCGCCGAATGCAAAAAATTCATCCAGTGATAGTGTAGGGCAGTCTACAGATGTAGCTACTTTCCCAACTTTTCTGCCAATGCTAGAAAAAAATAAATTTGCAGTGCTTATATTTAAAAACAAAAAGTACCAATGGTTTTGACACAAAATTATTGATTTCGACACTTCACAGACTTCAACAGAATCGTCGCCCAAATTGAAGCGTTTTGACGATGTCACTACTCACAGATGAGGGCTGACATAGCAAGTGTCTCAACCATTGTCCACCCTTCGCCTTTATGACGGCTTGAAGTCTACTGGGGACACGTTGGATAAGGTGTCTGAATGTATATGGAGGATGGCAGCCCATTCTTCCTCATGAGCCGAACCCAGAGTAGGTAGTGATGTTGGATGCTGGGGCTGGAGCAAAGTCAACATTCTAACTCATCCCAGAGGTGTTCCATTGGGTTCAGATTGAGACTCTGGGCAGGTCAATCCATTTGAGAAATGTTATTGTCCACAGAGCATTCCCACACACATGCTGCTTTGTGACAGGGTGCATTGTCCTGTTGATAGAAACAAGCTTCGTCTTCGAATAGTTCTACTGTACGCAGTAAACAATACTGTAAAATGTGTTCATATTCTTCCCCTTTGAGCGTTTTCTGAAGTGCAACAAGGGGACAACACCCTAACCACAGAAACATCCCCATACTGTAACACCACTTACTCTGTACTTCACAGTTGGCACAACACATGAAGGCAGGTAAAGTTATACAGGCCCTCGACAAACCGAAATCCTTCCATCGGAATTCCACAGGGTATAGAGCGATCCATCACACCAAATCACTCGTTTCTAGTCACCCACTGTCCATTGTCGTCGCTCTTTACACCGCCTCAAGCATCGCTTACCACTGACTTCAGAAACGTGTGGTTTATGGTGAGCTGCTCGAAACTGTACCCCGTTTCTTAAACCCCAGACGCACAGTCATTGTGCTAGCTGGACTTCTGGTAGCACTTTGGAGGAACTCACGAGTGATTCCTTTTTTTTTTTTTTTTTGCAACCACCTTCCGCAATGCTCAACGGTCCCTGTCTGTCAGTGCACGAGTTCTTCCGGGTGTTGTTTTAGCAGTGTTCCAATCTCCGCCTTTCGACCATACAATCACATCAGCAACAACCGGCTTTGGCATCCTTGGAATGGTTCAAATGTTCCTGAAAGATCTGTTACTCACGTGACATCCAATGAGTAGTCCACGATCGATGTCACTGAGCTCTTCCTACCGACCCATCCTGACAACACAGTACTTATTTGCTCAAGACAGCAGAATTATTTCGTACTAACCAGTTCTAGACTTGAAAATTTTCCACTGTATTTGCGAGCGGTACAGGAGATAAGAAAAGATATCTGTATGGTGCGAAAATTGGCAATTGACCCTCAATAACGAAAAGTGTAGATCATCCACATGACTGCTGAAAGGAATCCGTTAAACTTCGGTTACACGATAAATCAGTCAAATCTAAAAGCCGTAAATTCAACTAATACCTAGGAATTACAATTACGAACTACTTAAATTGGAAAGAACGGCCTTGCCGCAGTGGATACACCGGTTCCTGTCATATCACCGAAGTTAAGCGCTGTCGGGCGTGGTCGGCACTTGCATGGTTGACCATCCGGGCTGCCATGCCCTGCTGGAATTTTTCGGGGTGCACTCAGCCTCGTGATGCCAATTGAGGAGCTACTCGACCGAATAGTAGCGGCTCCGGTCAACGAAAACCATCATAACGGCCGGTAGAACGGTGTGCTGATCCCACGCCCCTCCTAACCGCATCCTCAGCTGAGGATGACACGGCGGTCTGATGGTACCGATGGGCCACTTGTGGTCTGTAGACGGCATGAGTTGAGTTAAATTGGAAAGAACATATAGAAAATGTTGCGGGGAAGGCAAACCAAAGAGTGCGTTTTATTGGCAGGACACATAGAAAATGTAACAGATCTACTAAAGAGACTGCGTACACTACGCTTGTCCGTCCTCTTTTAGAATACTGCTGGGCGGTGTGGGATCCATACGAGATAGGATTGACGGAGTACATCGAAAAAGTTCAAAGAAGGGCAGCACGTTTTGTATTATCGCGAAATAGAGGCGGGAGTGTCACTGAAATGATACAGGATTAGGGGTGGACAACATTAAAACAAAGGCGTTTTTCGTTGCGGTTGAATCTTTTCACGAAATTTCAATCACCAAATTTCTCCTCCGAACGCGAAAATATTTTATTGACGCTGACCTGCATAGGTAGAAACGATCACCATAATAAAACAAATGCAATCAGAGCTCGCACAGAAGGATATAGATGTTCGTTTTTTTTCCGCGAGGTATACGAGATTGGAATACTAGAGAATTATTATGAGGGTAGTTCGATGAACCCTCTGCCAGGCGCTTAAATATGATTTGCAAAGTATCCATGTAGATGTAGATGCGGCGGAGGGACAAACTCTGATGGAACTTATAATTTTGCTCTGTTACTGCGTACCTTTTCAAACCTTCTGACTAGTAAAACCCTCTCCTTCCCGTAGGAGTGTCTGACGTGAAATGTGAAACTTTCCCGGAGTACTGAATACATAATGATAATGTCAAGATTCAGAGTAGAGACTAGGTTTAATGTCACGTCGACGAAGACTTTATTATACAAGGAGTACAAGTTCAGAATACGCACAGATGGGGAAGGAATTTGGCTGCGTCCGTTTTTAAAGGAACCACTCTGGCATTCGTTTTAATCAATTTAAATAAAACTGGAAAGGCTAAATATGGTTTGACAGCTGAGGATTTGAATCCCTCTTCTCCCGAATGCGATTCAGTGTCGTATCAACTCAAGCGATGTAAGTGAAATTTAGGAGCAGGAAGTTGCAGTTAATATATTTTAGTAAATGTCGTCAAGAAAAGCTTGAAATGTTAAATAGAGTGTGTAATTACAAGAATGCTACAAGTTGTCTGTTCGTTGTCCTGACGGATCTGAGTTACCCGAGCAATTAAAATGTGGTGCAAACTGCTGACTCAATAGTGGTAATTATCTCACATAACCTATACTTATTGTTGAAGCCCGTATGCGCACGGCTGCGTATTTCTGTTTGTATGTGAAGGCCAATCTCAGGAACTACTGTAGGGATTTTGATACGGTTTTCACTGACAGACAGACCGATTCTCGAGGAAGCTTTGTGTATGTAATTTATTACTACTACGCCAGACAAGTCATACAATGAAGTACTGTACTTGAAGGCAATTTTGTAGAACGAGAGGAAGACGTTAGATAAAGATGAGGTAAGAGATATCATAGCGCAAGAAGAACGTGACGGAGCACTGAAAAACCTAAGTCGAAACGCGGCCCCCGGAGTAGACGATATTCCCTCAGAACTACTGATAGCCTTGGGAGAGCCAACCAGAACAAAACTATTTCACTTAGTACACAAGATGTATGAGGCATGCGAAATACCCTCACACTTCAAGAAGAATGTACTAACTCCAATTCCAAAGCAAGCAGCTGCTGACCGATATGAATATTATCGAACTGTAAGTTTAATGAGTCATGGTTGCAAAATACTAAGGCGAATTCTCTACAGAAGAATGGAAAAACTGGTAGAAGCCGACCTCGGGGAAGATCAATTTGGGTTCCGGAGAAATGTAGGAACACGTAAGGCAACACTCACCGTGCGACTCAGCTTAGAAAACAGATACAGGAAAGGAAAAGAGACGTTTATAGCTTTTGCACATTTAGATAAAACTTTTGACAATGTCACCCGGAATACTCTTTAAATTCTGAAGATATTGGGGTAAAATACAGGTAGTGGAAGATTATACACAACTTGTACAGATTCCAGACGGCAGTCATAAGAGTCGAAGGGCATGAAAGGGAAGCAGTGGTTGAGAAGAGAGTGAGACAAAGTTGTAGCCTATCACAAATGTTACTCAGCCGTAAAGGAAACCAAAGAAAAATTTGGAAAAGGAATTATAGTTTAGGGAGAAGAAGTAAAACCTTTGAGGTTTGCCGATGACGTTGTATTTATGTCAGAGACAGCAAAAGTATGGGGTGAGCAGTTGAGCGGATGGACAGTGAGTTGAAAGGAGGATGTAAGATCAACATCAAAAAAAGCAAAACAAGGATAATGGAATGTAGTCGAATTAAATCAGGCAATACTAAGAGAATTAAATTAGGAAACGAGACACTAAAGGTAGTAGATAAGTTTTGGAATTAGGCAGTAAAATAACTACTGATGGCTGAAGTAGCGAAGATATAACATGCAGAGCGCTAACGACAAGAAAAACGTTTCTGAAGAAGAGATGTTTGTTAACACTGAGTATAGATTTAAATCTTAGGAAGTCTTTTTTGAGGGTATTTGTATGGAGTGTAGCCTTGTATGGAAGTGAAGCGTGGGCGATAAACAGTTTAGATAAAAAGAGAATAGGAGCTTTCGAAATGCGGTGTTACAGAAGAATGTTCGATATAAGACTGGTAGATCATGTAACCAATGAGGAGACACTGAACAGAATTGAGGAGAAAAGAAATTGGTGGCATAGTTTGACTAAAAGAAGGGATCGGTTGACAGGACGCGTTCTGGGATATCAAGGCATCGCCAATTTAGAACTGAAGGGAAGTGTAGACGGGTAAAAATTGTAGAGGGAGACCAAAAGATGAATACAGTAAGCAGGTTCAAAACTGCGTAGGTTGTAGTAGCTATTAAGAGATGTAGAGGCTTGCACGGGATAGAGTAGCATAAAGAGCTGGATCAAACTGGTCTGAGCACCACAACATCTTCAGCAGACATTTTCATTCACGTATCAAAGTACAAACTGTCATTAAAGGTGAAAGTGTAACAGCCTTTAAATATAACTTGAAGAATTTAAACTGTTGAAACGTGGCCGGCCGCGGTGGCAGTGCGGTTCTAGGCACTTCAGTCCGAAAACGCGTGACTGCTACGGTCGGAGGTTCGAATCCTGCCTCGGGCATGGATGTGTGTGACGTCGTTAGGTTAGTTAGGTTTAAGTAGTTCTAAGTTCTAGGGGACTGATGACCTCAGATGCTAAGTCTCATAGTGCTCAGAGCCATTTTTTTTTTTTTGTTTTTTTGTTGAAACGTGGAAGAAACTGTGTCCTTCAACGAAGTACATTTTAGAAATCTGAAAATAAATGTAAATTCCTGCATAGAATTTTGATTACGATAAAATAACATTCGCTGTGGTACACTCCTTCTCCTTAAAAATTCATTATAATTCTATTTTAACTTAAAAGTCTTACTCGGGTATATAAACCCTCACACGAAGCGTGAGTGGCTGCATTCACAACTCTAGACACTTGGTCACGTGATTTCAAACGACCGTCCGGTTTCCTGATTTAGGTTTACTATGCCTTCCTTAAACGATTTCAGGTATTCCTGAGTTCTTCGATAAACAAGACCAAACTTAGTTTCGTTTCCCTTCCTTATCAAAACGTAACTTGTGTTCCATCTATCTTTCCTTGCTATCGACGGGAAGTTAAAACTGTGAGCTTTCTTCCTTTATGATTCTTTATCAGACATTACGTTTGATTGTTATTTTCAAATAAAAGGATATTATAAGTAGTAGATATATTTGACCTCGTGACGTTGGTTGCCCACGTAACAAGCCAGTATTCACAGCCTGCCTCTGTTATGTATTTATGTATGAAATTCACTAGAGCTGCTGCGCCCAACTACGTAAAAAATTCTGAAGAGTGGTGAAACATACAACGTTCCCCTCTAAAAGGCTGTCCTTTGTCACACGTGTGCTGCGTGAATACGACCTTATCGTCAGCAGGCTGTCTGCCCGAAAGGTAATTTACATGAATTTACATGCAGTAACACTGCATTTATCATTGTGTCGGTAGCAAGAAAGTGAGCTTTTGTTGAACTCTGGCGCTGTAATATGTTGTGTATGGTCGTCGTTAAGCACAACTCGTGTTTTTTTAATCTCTGTGGGCTAATTTGTGAAGTTTGTTTCTGACTTACAGATGCACTGCGTGATCTTATTCGTTTTCGTTCACTTGCAGATTTATTGCAACAATTTGACCAGAAGAAAAGTTGAAATTATTGAACCGACAGTGGAATGGCAGATAGCGATACTGATGACAAGAAACGCACCTAAGTGGTTTCTATGATACCTATGCCACATAAAGAATTCCGCATTTTGTCGATACATCACGTTAACTGTTATTTCTTTGTGATACCTTTAAAAGATCAGTAAGTTTGTTTAATTAGAATAAATATGTTTCGGTAAAGCTAAAGCGAAACAAATTCCTTAGCATTCTCTGTGGTTGCCATTACAATTATTATTTCGCTTATAATTTGGGTAAGCGTAACTTAAAAAATAATTTTGCATAATTTGTAGTTTTGTTATACTTGTAGTTGTCTCTCTATCCTGCGTAGTTGCAATCTCTCCGACACTGGCGTCATTTTTCCATCGATTTTTACGTCGTACGTAAGTGTGGCGCTGCTTGTACTGAATAAGCTAGCATATTACACGAAGCAAATGAGATATCATTTGTGCAATGTAAGACAATACTTTATGTGATAGAAAAGCAGAACTTGAGCGTAGGACCAATTTTTTTTAGATTTAATTTAACCAAACTGTAAGTGGAATCATAATTAATACAACTGACTAGTCACACTCCATGACGAAGGGCAATACCGCTGACTAAATTAAATAAACTTATTGCATTTTTATAAATTTTATCTAACGTGAACAGTGCTTCTTTTACCCTGCAGCCGTGTCAATAATGATTTAAATAATGAAGTACAGCACCAATTACGATTTATTATACGTAGCACGTCGTGTTTCAGAAATTTATTCCCCTTTTTATTATGGAAACTTATGTAGTAGATGCTGAATGTGACATCTGTCTGGCTATTATTCTGTCTCTATCCCTGCAGTCATCTTCTTATGTTCTTACTGCAGTCACAAAATTCGAAAATATAAATCTTGAAATTGTAGATGCTAATGTTATAGGATAACATTTTTGATGTAACTACTTACAGGTGCACACTCAGATATTCACACACATGCAACACATCTTTCGCAGGATTTATTTAATTTAAATAATAATATAGCACAAAGAAAATGTGACAACATTACTTATAAAACAGTTCGGATACGAGTCGGCCGGTGTGGCCGAGCGGTTCTAGGCGCTTCAGTCTGGAACCGCGCGACCGCTACGGTCGCAGGTTCGAATCCTGCCTTGGGCATGGATGTGTGTGATGTCCTTAGGTTAGTTAGGTTTAAGTAGTTCTAAGTTCTAGGGGACTGATGACCACAGATGTTAAGTCCCATAGTACTCAGAGCCATTTTTGAAGTTCGGATACGGAACACCTTCGATCACATGTCGATGCAGCATAAGGTACTGAGAATGTCCCCATAAAGAGTGTTCGCATTTTGTCGCTCATCAGAATGCAGAAAACACGCTCACTCATATGGTGTTTTTGTTACATTATGCATAGTGGATGGCACGTACCAAATATGTTAGATATTTCTTTTAAGAAATAGGAGCGTAGTACACACAATAAAGACACACGACTAATAAAAATAGAGTCTATGTTATTTTGTCACAGCTGATTACGCATTAGTCTCTGGTACTGACTTCGTGATATGCTACAGAGCGGCTCTGTAATGAGGTCAAAATCTCCCTGTCGTGTCCAGATCGCGCCAATTTCAAACCTCATGCTGGGAAATGGAGACGATTTCCAGGTCACTATTGTGACGACTGGTAAATTATGATTTCTCACCACACATTTGAGAATAAGCTATAGTCACTACAACGATCACATACAGGCACACAATCGAATAAAACGTGGTGATAGATTTCAGTTTCTGAAAAATATTCTGGCGCAGGAAACGACCATTATTCGTTGAATATTTACCCCGATGACACCGAATCAATGCTGATTTGTCTTTTAGCCATGACAAAACTCTGGTGAACCATTTCAAACAAACGGCGATGAATGTTGTCGTGTTGAATGAACGATAGCGCCAGTCCGCATACTGCGCGAGCTACTCGTGAATTGTTGCATTGCCTCGAGTGTTAATTTTTGAGCCTCCACCGTCCAGTCCAGATGTTCTACTTAGCGAATTTTACTTGCTTTCGAAGTTTAAAGAATAAATGACTGGAAAGGCTTTTGCAAAAACGACGTTATTGAAGGAGTCACCTTGCCAGAAGAGGCTCTAGCGTCTGGGCTGCCACAAGGTAATGTGATAGGGGGCCCTCAACATAAACAAATGTCATGTAGTGTCGGTAAATACACGAAAAGATCCGATATCATATGACGACGCGGTTTGTTTATCAGCCACAGGGCCGCGCGGGATTAGCAGAGCGGTCTGAGGCGCTGCAGTCATGGACTGAGCGGCTGATCCCGGCGGAGGTTCGAGTCCTCCCTCGGGCATGGGTGTGTGTGTTTGTCCTTAGGATAATTTAGGTTAAGTAGTGTGTAAGCTTAGGGACTGATGACCTTAGCAGTTAAGTCCCATAAGATTCCACACACATTTGAACATTTTTGAACATCAGCCACTGGAATCGTTCACAGCATTCAAGTATCTAGCAGTTTCTGTTCGGAGTGATGTAAAGTGGAATGACCAGACAGATATAACCGCGTGGAAGCTAGACGCCAGACTCAGGTGAAATGGAAGAAAAAATTAATGAAATATTTTCGGTCTGTTGGCGTGTGTTGTCGCAACGTTTCTATGAGTTTTCTAGTAGTCATCTTAAGGCGAAGACTTCCCCTGAAGAACATGAGCAAAAAACTCGTCGAATCAAGGCGACAACACGTTGCCAAGATTCGGCTGAGAAACCGACGAGATTTCATCGACGAAATTCACAGAGAAAGCCTGCAGTCTCCTGAGAAATTAATATACTTCAGCGAAACATATCGCTTACGGAATCCTCTCCGACCAGTTCTTGAGTAGCGTTTCGTTTGCCGGTCTGAACCCTTACCATGTTATACTTCCAGAGAGATAGAAAATATTCAAAAAAGAAGAGCAGCGTGATTTGTCAATAATGTGTCTAGACAACGTGAGTGGCACAGAACTGCAGTGGGAGACTACGAGAAAGACTTCGTGCATTGTAAAGTGCCTTTCTCACAAAATTAATATATATATTAAAAAGTAACTATACAATGTGCGTGCCACTAAAACTCAGAATTGAGTTCCGGTACAGTCAGAGGTGTGGTTGCCCTCTATCCACCATCCATGAATAAGGTTTCTGATTTTACCAGAATGCGCGCTTTTGAAGATAGAAGGGCTGGGAAGTTTCGCCCTCTTGAAATTTCTAGAACATTCCAGAACATCCGAGAGTATTCGAGACCATTCCACAACATTTCAGAATGTTCCGGAATGTTCCACAATGATCCGGGATGTTCTGGAATGTTCGTGAATAGTCTCGAACATTCGGGAAGATTCAAGAATGTTCTGGAACATACCGGAACATCCCAGATCATTGTGGAACATCCCAGAACACCCTCGAATATTGTGGCATGTTCTGGAACATTGTGGGCTATTTGAAGCCTTTTTGGTATGTTGTGGAATTCGCCCCAGGTGTGGCTATCCATTGGTAGTGCTATATAAAGCAAGATCCGTCGTGGGTTCGAACGTCAGTTTCTTTTCAGTGTCGAACGGGGGAACAGGAAAAGTAGTTCAGCGAGTGAGTACAATAAACTGCGAAAATTTCAAACCTTTACAAAATATTTTCTCTCTGTCAGTCCGTACAAAACAACGAAAGGAGAAATGTTCATCACTTACTACTTTTCCGCTGTTCATGCAGTGAAAGTTCCGCATCGTGCATGACGTTTAAATTTATTAATTCTTTGTTACTAAATTTTTTCGCAATATGCTATACCGTTTATGACACTAAGTTTAGGAGATAATAACATCATAAACAGTGATCTGACAGAAAAACTGCGGCATTGTGCATGACGTTTAAATTTATTAGACGGCCGGAATGGCCGAGCGGTTCTAGGCGCCACAGTCTGGAGCCGCGAGACCGCTACGGTCGCAGGTTCGAATCCTGCCTCGGGCATGGATGTGTGTGATGTTCTTAGGTTAGTTAGGTTTAAGTAGTTCTAAGTTCTAGGGGACTGATGACCTCAGAAGTTAAGTCCAATAGTGCTCAGAGCCATTTGAACCATTTAAATTTATTACTTTGCTGCTACTAACTCCATTCGCAGCATATTTTGCAGCTGAATGTTCCTATAAAATTATATGATTGTACGACACATAGTTCGGAACATATGACATCATAAACATGAAGTACTAGGCCAGACACTGCGTGATATGGGCGTGGATGCAACGCTGTGTTTCTCCGCGAGTTCCAAAAAAAAATGGCTCTGAGCACTATGGGACTTAACTTCTGAGGTCATCAGTCCCCTAGAACTTAGAACTACTTAAACCCAACTAACCTAAGAACATCACACACATCCATGCCCGAGGCAGGATTCGAACCTGCGACCGTAGCGGTCGTGCGGTTCCAGACTGAAGCGCCTAGAACCGCTCGGTCTCTCCGGCCGGCCGCTAGTTCCAGAATAAGTGAAAAAACATATTACTCCTTTCAACATAAATCTAACGTAATTTCCAAGACGGCAAAATTAGATAATCACACAGAGGTGTCTTTCTTCCCACTTACCATCGACGCTTGGAACAGGAAGGGGACAACATGAAACTCACACGCTTTGTTTCCTCGCCACACGCCGTACATTGCTTTGCGGAGTATGTATCAAGTTAACACGGAAATAAGTGCATCTGCTTAAACTTCCCTCTTGAAACTTTCCAAGGGAAGAAGGCGAAGGTCAAATGATCAAACCTTAGCGTTACTGATTTTTCTACAGAGTGGGAGAAATAAAAATGGCCCGGAGAATATTTACGACACCACCGACACGGGATTGAATCTTTTTAATGAATATCACAGGAGGTGTTGGAGATGGCCACCGTTGGTGCTGTTGCAGCGGTGTGCGGGGCTTACCAAACTGAGACACGCGTAGCAACCCTGCCTGAGGGATACCCATAATAGCGTTTTAGTGTTCTGCTGTAGCTCTTACAGTGTATTGCCCTCCAGTAACAACCATAGGGAGAGATATCAGGCGACCGAGGTGGCCAGGAAATAGCACTGCCTTTGCTGGTTGTCCTCTCCTCACCGAACACCGCATGCACTCGTGACGAGGTTGTCAAGGCGATGTGTGCTGCTGCTCCAACTTGCCAAAAATATTCATACAGTCGTACATTTTCTGGGACTCGAGTCACATCTGGATTAAACAGTTTCTGGGCATACCGGCTAGCATTAATAAAGCATGTTGAAGAAATCGTGTTACTTTGCGGCCAACGGTGATTGGGCAACATACACCAATCTTGAGACAATTTAACGGCTCTTCAAAGTACTGACGAGGATTTTCTGATGAATAATTGCGTGTTTTCTGTGATAGGCAGTTCTCCTGTTCATTAACTAGGGTCAGTTCCGCGTCAATCTTACAGTGAAGAGCCAAAGAAACTGGTACACCTGCCTAATATCGTGGAGGGCCCCCGCGACCCCGCAGAAGTACTGCAGCACGACGGTCATGGACTCGACTAATGTTTGAAGTAGTGCTAGAGGGAACTGACACCATAAATCCTGCAGGGCGGTCCATAAATCTGTAAGAGTAAGACGGGGTGGAGATCTCTTCTGAACAGCACGTTGCAAGGCACCCCAGATATGCTCAATATTGTTCGTGTCTGGGGCGTTTGGTGGTCAGCGGAAGTGTTTAAACTCAGATGAGTGTTCTGGAGGCACTCTTTAGCAATTCTGGATGTGTGGGGTGTCGCATTGTCCTGCTGGAATTGCCCAAGTCCGTGGGATTTCACAATGGACATGAATGGATGCACGTGATCAGACAGGATGCTTACGTACATATCGCCTGTCAGAGTTGTATTTAGATGTATCAGAGTTCCCATATCACTCCAATTGCACACGCCTCACACCATTACAGAACCTCCACCAGGTTGAGCAGTCCCTTGCTGACGTGCAGGGTCCATGGATTCATAAGATTGTCTCCATACCCGTACACGTCCATCCGCTAGATACAATTTGGAACGAGACTCATCCGGCCAGCCAACATGTGTCCAATCATCAACAGTCCAATGTCGGTGTTGACGGGCCCAGGCGGGGCATAAAGGTTTGTGTCGTGCAGTCTTCAAGGGTACATGAGCGGGCCTTCGGCTCTGAAAGCTCATATCGATGACGTTTCGTTCGCACGTTGACACTTTTGATAGCCCAGCATTGAAAACTGTAGCAATTTGCGGAAGGGTTGCACTTCTGTCACGTTGAACGATTCTCTTCAGTCGTCGTTGGTCACGTTCTTGCAGGATCTTTTTTCCGGCTGCAGCGATGTCGGAGATTAGAAGTTTTACTGGATTCCTGATATTCACCAGATACTCACGAAATAGTCGTAGGGGAAATTCCCCAGTTCATTGCTACCTCGGAGATGATGTGTCCCATTCCTCGTGCCCCGACTATAGACCACGCTCAGACTCACTTAAATCTTGATAACCTGCCATTGTAGCAGCAGTAACCGATCTAACAACTGCGCCAGGCGTTGCCAATCGCAGCACTGTATTCTGCCTGTTCACATGCCTCTGTATTTGAATACGTATGCTTATACTAGTTTCTTTGGTGCTTCAGTGTATAAACATTTTCCGGGCCCCACTGTACTTCAGTTCTACAAAATGTGGATTTCGCTCGTAATATATAATTTATAGAAATATCGGTATATTCTGCGATAGCACCGTTGTGTGTGGTATTGAACTCTAGAATCGGAATTTAAAAGAGCTTTGGAGGACTTACGGTCAAATAAGGCAGAAGGGATAGATAACATTCCATCAGAATTTCTAAAATCACTAGGGGAAGTGGCAACAAAACGACTATTCACGTTGGTGTGTAGAATATATGAATCTGGCGATATACCATCTGACTTTCGGAAAAGCATCATCCACACAATTCCGAAGACGGCAAGAGCTGACAAGTGCGAGAATTATCGCACAATCAGCTTAACAGCTCATGCATTGAAGCTGCTTACAAGAATAATATACAGAAGAATGGAAAAGAAAATTGAGAATGCGCTAGGTGACGATCAGTTTGGCTTTAGGAAAAGTAAAGGAACGAGAGAGGCAATTCTGACGTTACGGCTAATAATGGAAGCAAGGCTAAAGAAAAATCAAGACACTTTCATAGGATTTGTCGACCTGGAAAAAGCGTTCGACAATATAAAATGGTGCAAGCTGTTCGAGATTCTGAAAAAAGTAGGGGTAAGCTATAGGGAGAAACGGGTCATATATAATATGTACAACAACCAAGAGGGAATAATAAGAGTGGACGATCAAGAACGAAGTGCTCGTATTAAGAAGGGTGTAAGACAAGGCTGTAGCCTTTCGCCCCTACTCTTCAATCTGTACATCGAGGAAGCAATGACGGAAATAAAAGAAAGGTTCAGGAGTGGAATTAAAATACAAGGTGAAAAGATATCAATGATACGATTCGCTGATGACATTGCTATCCTGAGTGAAAGTGAAGAAGAATTAAATGATCTGCTGAACGGAATGAACAGACTAACGAGTACACAGTATGGTTTGAGAGTAAATCGGAGAAAGACGAAGGTAATGAGAAGTAGTAGAAATGAGAACAGCGAGAAACTTAACATCAAGATTGATGGTCACGAAGTCAATGAAGTTAAGGAATTCTGCTACCTAGGCAGTAAAATAACCAATGACGGACGGAGCAAGGAGGACATCAAAAACAGACTCGCTATGGCAAAAAAGGCATTTCTGGCCAAGAGAAGTCTACTAATATCAAATACCGGCCTTAATTTGAGGAAGAAATTTCTGAGGATGTACGTCTGGAGTACAGCATTGTATGGTAGTGAAACATGGACTGTGGGAAAACCGGAACAGAAGAGAATCGAAGCATTTGAGATGTGGTGCTATAGACGAATGTTGAAAATTAGGTGGACTGATAAGGTAAGGAATGAGGAGGATCTACGCAGAATCGGAGAGGAAAGGAATATGTGGAAAACACTGATAAGGAGAAGGGACAGGATGATAGGACATCTGCTAAGACATGAGGGAATGACTTCCTTGGTACTAGAGGGAGCTGTAGAGGGCAAAAACTGTAGAGGAAGACAGAGATTGGAATACGTCAAGCAAATAATTGAGGACGTAGGTTGCAAGTGCTACTCTGAGATGAAGAGGTTAGCACAGGAAAGAAATTCGTGGCGGGCCGCATCAAACCAGTCAGTAGACTGATGACCAAAAAAAAAAAAAAAATTGAACTCTAAGCTGTGTCTCCATTATATCATGACATAGAATGTCAGACTGCCCTACACATGGAGAATTGCTGCGGGACCATTATTGCTGGCACAACCACGTGTATTCCCACTATTATCAGAGCTCAAAGTTTAAACTTCCCTCCCACGTGCGGGCTGTTTACTCGTTACACAGGCAAAAAGCAGTATGGCGTGCAAGCAAACTTCACCCACGAACTTCTGGACATTATTTACAGACGTAAGCTGGCAGTTTTTATGTTCTGAAGCTGTAGTCTTGGTGACTCTGCAGCGAGCAAACCTTTTCTGCCATTTTTTACGCTAGTACTGAGTGAGGTAGCACAGTTGTTAGCACACTGAACTTCCAGCTAGGAGGACGACGGTTCAAATCCCCGTCCGACCATCCATATTTAGATTTTCTGTGATTTCCTTAAATATCTCCGGTGAAGTAAATGCTGGAATGGTTCCTTTGAAAGGGCACGGCCGATTTCCTTCCCCATCCTTGAAACAATCCGATGTTCTGCTTCGTCTGTAATGGCCTGGATGAAGACAGAACTTTGAACTATACTCGTCCCTCCTACTTCTTTACACTCGTTTAACATTAAAAATATCATTACTCTCATGAAGTAATGAATCTACAGGGGACGTCAAATTGATTCGTTACTTCCAGAACGTTTTGACACCGCTCCTCACAAGCGGCTTCTAATGAAACCGCTTCCCTATGGAGACTCGTCTCAGTCGTGCGACTGTATTCGTGATTTCCTGTCAGAGAGGTCACAGTTCGCAGTAATAGTTGATGGAAAGTCATCGAACAGAACAGAAGTAATGTCTCGCGTTCACTAAGGAAATGTTAAAGGCCTTCTGCTGTTCCTAAACTATATAAACGATATAGGAGACAATCTGAACACCCCTCTTAGGTTATTTTCAGATTATGCTGTCATTTGTCGAATTTTAAAGTCATCAGATAATCAAAACCAACTGCAAAATGATTTAGCAAGATATCTGTATGGTATTAAAAGTGGCAAATGACTCTAAATAATGAAAAGCGTGAAGTAATCCACACGAGTTTTAAAGGAATTCGCTAAATTTCGGTTACACGGCAAATCACACATACGAATATCTAAATGCTGTGAATTCAACTAAATGTAAGGGATTACAATCACAAATAACTTAAATTGGAACGGTCACATGGATACCGTTGTGGGAAAAGCGAAGCTAAGACTGTGATTAACTGGCAGAACACTTAGAAAATGCTACAGATCTACTAAAGAGACTGCCTACGTTACACTTCTTCGCCTTCTTCTGGAGTATTGCTGCGCGACGTGGGACCCACATCAGATAGTATTGATGAACTGCATCGAAAAATTTCGAAGAAGGGCATCGCGGTTTGTATTCTCGCAAAATATGGGAGAGAATGTCACGGATATGATAAGTGAATTCGCGTGGCAATCATTAAAACAAAGGCGTTTTTCGTTGTGGCAGGAGCTTCTCATTATATTTCAGTCACCAACTTAGACCGCGCGGAGTGGCCGCGTGGTTAGAGGCGCCATGTCACGGATTGCACGGCCCCTCCCGTGGAAGGTTCGGGCATATGTGTGTGTGTGTGTGTGTGTGTGTGTGTGTGTGTGTGTGTGTGTGTGTGTGTGTGTTTTGTTCTTAGCATAAGTTAGTTTAAGTTGTGTGTAAGTGTTGTCCCTTAAAAATTCATACACATCATCACCAACTTTATTTCCAGAGTGTGAAAGTATTTTTTGTTGGCGGCCGCCTATACAGGGCTATTACAAATGATTGAAGCGATTTCATAAATTCACTGTAGCTCCATTCATTGACATATGGTCACGACACACTACAGATACGTAGAAAAACTCATAAAGTTTTGTTTGGCTGAAGCCGCACTTCAGGTTTCTGCCGTCAGAGTGCTCGAGAGCGCAGTGAGACAAAATGGTGACAGAAGCCGATAAAGCGTATGTCGTGCTTGAAATGCACTCACATCAGTCAGTGATAGCAGTGGAACGACACTTCAGGACGAAGTTCAACAAAGATCCACCAACTACTAACTCCATTCGGCGTTAGTATGCGCAGTTTAAAGCTTCTGGATGCCTCTGTAAGGGGAAATCAACGGGTCGGCCTGCAGTGAGCGAAGAAACGGTTGAACGCGTGCGGGCAAGTTTCACGCGTAGCCCGCGGAAAATTGGCTCATGCCACAACTGGAGACCGACAGCGCCGACTTCATCTTTCAACAGGATGGTGCTCCACCGCACTTCCATCATGATGTTCGGCATTTCTTAAACAGGAGATTGGAAAACCGATGGATCGGTCGTGGTGGAGATCATGATCAGCAATTCATGTCATGGCCTCCACGCTCTCCCGACTTAACCCCATGCGATTTCTTTCTGTGGGGTTATGTGAAAGATTCAGTGTTTAAACCTCCTCTACCCAGAAACGTGCCAGAACTGCGAGCTCGCATCAACGATGCTTTCGAACTCATTGATGGGGACATGCTGCGCCGGGTGTGGGAGGAACTTGATTATCGGCTTGATGTCTGCCGAATCACTAAAGGGGCACATATCAAACATTTGTGAATGCCTAAAAAAACTTTTTGAGTTTTTGTATGTGTGTGCAAAGCATTTTGAAAATATCTCAAATAATAAAGTTGTTGTAGACCTGTGAAATCGCTTCAATCATTTGTAATAACGCTGTATAGGGAGAAATGATCAACATAGCCTGCACGGAAAGATTTATGTCTTCGTCTTTACCGTGTTCTGCTCGAGAGCGGATCGTTAGAGAAATAGCTTGAAGGTGGTTCGATGAACACACTGGCACACACTTAAAAGTGAACTGTAGAGTATTCATGTAGCTAACAGCGTTGCAGCAGCTATAACACTGGTTTCCGTCAGATCATTGCAGTTAAGCGCGGTCGGGCTTGGCTATCGCTTGGATGGGTGACTGTTGGCTAGTGCGGTACACTCAGCCCTTGTGAGACCAAACGAGGAACTACTTGACTGAGAAGTAGCGGCTCCGGTCACGAGAACTAACAACGGCCGCGAGAGCGGTGCGCCGATCACATACCTCCCCATATACGCAACCATTGACGCCTGTCGACTGAGCGTGACACGGCGATCGGTCAGTACTGTTGGGCCTTCCGAGGCCTGAGGACTGAAAGAGAGAGAGAGAGAGAGAGCTACCATGTAGATGTAGATGTAGATGCAGATGTATGTTCTACATCTACACCTACATGAACACTCTGTAAATCACACTTAAGTGCCTGGCAGAGGGTTCATCGAACCACCTCCACAATAATTCTCTATTATTCCAATCTCGAACAGCGCACGGAAAAAACAAACACCTACATCTTTTCGTAAGAACTCTGATTTCACTTATTTTATTATGATGTAGGTCGGAGTCGACAAAATATATTCGCATTCGGGGTGAGGGGGGGGGGGGGGGCGGAATCTGGTGACTGAAATTTCGTGAGAAGTTTCCGTTGCAAGAAAAACGGCTTTGTTTTAATGATGTCCACCCCAAATCCTGTATCATGTCCGTGACACTCTCTCCCTTATTTCAGGATAATACAAAGCGTGCTGCTCTTCTTTGAACTTTGTCGATATACTCCGTTAATCTTATCTGGTAAGGATCCCAGACGGCGCAGCAGTACTCCAAAAGAGGACGTACTAGTGTAGTGTAGGCAGTCTCTTTAGTAGATCTGTTACATTTTCCAGGTGTTCTGCGAATAAAACGCAATCTTTCGTTTGCATTTCCTACAACATTTTCTATGTATTCTTTCCAACTTAAGTTGTTTATAATTGTAATTCCTAGGTATTTAGTTGAATTTACGGTCTTCAGATTTGACTGATTTATCGTGTAACCGAAGTTTAACGGATGCCATTTAGCATTAATATGGTTGACCTCACACTTCTCATTACTTAGGGTCAAAAAATGGCTCTGAGCCCTATGGGACTTAACATCTGAGGTCATCAGTCCCCTAGAACTTAGAACTACTTAAACCTAACTAACCTAAGGACATCACACACATCCATCCCCGAGGCAGGATTCGAACCTGCGACCGTAGCACTCGCGCGGTTCCGGACTGAAGCGCCTAGAACCGCTCGGCCACCACGGCCGGCACTTAGGGTCAATCGTCAATTTTTGTACCATACGTATATCTTTTCTAAATCGAATTATAATTTGTTTTGATCCGCTGATAGCTTTACTAGACGATAAACAACAGCAGCATCAGCAAACAACTCAAGACGACCGCTCATACTGTCTCCTAAATCGTTTATACAGGGTGTTACAAAAAGGTACTGCCAAACTTTCAGGAAACATTCCTCACACACAAATAAAGAAAAGATGTTATGTGGACATGTGTCCGGAAACGCTTAATTTCCATGTTAGAGCTCATTTTAGTTTCGTCAGTATGTACTGTACGTCCTCGATTCACCGCCTGTTGGCCCAATTGAAGGAAGGTAATGTTGACTTCGGTGCTTGTGTTGATATGCGACTCATTACTCTACAGTACTAGCATCAAGCACATCAGTACGTAGCATCAACAGGTTAGTGTTCATCACGAACGTTGTTTTGCAGCCAGCGCAAAGTTTACAAATGCGGAGTTGGCAGATGCCCATTTGATGTATGGATTAGCACGGGGCAATAGCCGTGGCACGGTACGTTTGTATCGAGACAGATTTCCAGAACGAAAGTGTCGCGACAGGAAGACGTTCGAAGCAATTGATCGTCGTCTTAGGGAGCACGGAACATTCCGGCCTATGACTCGTGACTGGGGAAGACCTAGAACGACGAGGACACCTGCAATGGACGAGGCAATTCTTCGTGCAGTTGACGATAACCCTAATGTCAGCGTCAGAGAAGTTGCTGCTGTACAAGGTAACATTGACCACGTCACTGTATGTAGAGTGCTACGGGAGGACCAGTTGTTTCCGTACCATGCACAGCGTGTGCAGGCACTATCAGCAGCTGATTGGCCTCCACGGGTACACTTCTGCGAATGGTTCATCCAACAATGTGTCAATCCTCATTTCAGTGCAAATGTTCAATTTACGGATGAGACTTCATTCCAACGTGATCAAATTGTAAACTTTCACAATCAACATGTGTGGGGTGACGAGAATCCGCTCGCAATTGTGCAATCACGTCATCAACACAGATTTTCTGTGAACGTTTGGGCAGGCATTGTTGGTGATGTTTTGATTGGGCCCCATGTTCTTCCACCTACGCTCAATGGAGCACGTTATCATGATTTCATACGGGATACTCTACCTGTGCTGCTAGAACATGTGCCTTTACAAGTACGACACAACATGTGGTTCATGCGCGATGGAGCTCCTGCACATTTCAGTCGAAGTGTTCGTACGCTTCTCAACAACAGATTCGGTGACCGATGGATTTGTAGAGGCGGACCAATTCCATGGCCTCCACGCTCTCCTGACCTCAACCCTCTTGACTTTCATTTATGGGGGCATTTGAAAGCTCTTGTCTACGGAACCCCGGTACCAAATGTAGAGACTCTCCGTGCTCGTATTGTGGACGGCTGTGATACAATACGCCATTCTCCAGGGCTGCATCAGCGCATCAGGGATTCCATGCGACGGAGGGTGGATGCATGTATCCTCGCTAACGGAGGACATTTTGAACATTTCCTGTAACAAAGTGTTTGAAGTCACGCTGGTACGTTCTGTTGCTGTGTGTTTCCATTCCATGATTAATGTGATTTGAAGAGAAGTAATAAAATGAGCTCTAACATGGGAAGTAAGCGTTTCCGGACACATTTCCACATAATATATTTTCTTTCTTTATGTGTGAGGAATGTTTCCTGAAAGTTTGGCCGTACCTTTTTGTAACACCCTGTATAGATAAGGAGCATAGAAAAGAAGACCTATAACACTACCTAGTCGAACACCAGAAATCACTTCTGTTTTACTCGATGACTTTCCGTCAATTGCTACGAACTGTGACCTCTCTGACAGGAAATCAGGAATCCTGCCTCATAACGATATTCCATAAGCACACAGTTCCACTAAAAGCCGCTTGTGTGCTACAGTGTCAAAAGCATTCTGGAAATCTAGAAATACGGAATAAATTTGAAATCCATTATCAATAGCACTCAACACTTTGCGTGAGTAAAGAACTAGTTGCGTTTCGCAAGAATCATGGCCGGTCGCTGTGGCGGTTCTAGGCGCTGCAGTCCGGAACCACGCGGCTGCTACGGTCGCAGATTCGAATCCTGCCTCGGGCATGGATGTGTGTGATGTCCTTAGGTTAGTTAGGTTTACGTAGTTCCAAGTCTAGGGGGCTGATGATCTCAGATGTTAAGTCCCATAGTGCTCAGAGCCATTTGAACCATCTCAACAAGAATGATGCTTAGCCCGCATCTCGTGGTCGTGCGGTAGCGTTCGCGCTTCCCACGCCCGGGTTCCCGGGTTCGATTCCCGGCGGGGTTAGGGATTTTCTCTGCCTCGTGATGGCTGGGTGTTGTGTGCTGTCCTTAGGTTAGTTAGGTTTAAGTAGTTCTAAGTTCTAGGGGACTTATGACCACAGCAGTTGAGTCCCATAGTGCTCAGAGCCATTCCCAAGAATGATGCTTTCTAAATTCGTGTTGACTGTATGTCAACAGACCCTTATTTTTGAGGTAATTCATATTGTCTGAACGCAATATATGTTCCAAAATCCTGCTGCATAATGACATTAACGATATGAGCCTACTTCGTTTCTTGAATATTGGTGTGACCTGTGCAAGTTTCCAGTCTCTGGGTACGGATCTTTTGCCTTACGAGCGATTGTGTATGATTGTTAAGTATGGAGCTGCTGCATCAGCACACACTGAAAGAAACTTCATTGGCATACAACGGAAGACGTCCGGCATCAATGGTTTTCCCGATACGACGTGTGCAAAAGTGCAGTCATGCCATGTTACAACACTGTGAATGTCTAAGACGGTGTTTATTTCGAAACACCGCAAGTGAAGCGTAAATCACAAAGTGCCCTCGTTTGATTTTATCGTCATTCCGGATACCCGGTAAATAGCGTTCCGACAGCACGTATGTCGGTCGTGGCTCGACAATACCATTGGATTTTTTTAAATAATATTTAAAAGCTTTGGTGTATTCCAGCTCTGTTGGTAATGTCGACGAAGTCCGGGGACGCATTGTGGATATTTGTTAATACATTCGGAAACCACCTGGAATTTTTGGACGGAACAGGTATCGATCAGGAGCCTGCCTTCACGTGAACAGTGACCATAGTGTGTGTTAACAACATTTCTGTGTCCGAGACGCTCTCACCACTGCCAAACAAACAAAAGACGAACGCATCCCGCAATAGCAAAACAAGACACACGAAATGGTGAGACGAGATGACACAGAAACGTGTATATATTTAGTGCAGAGAAAGTGCTCTGAGCTAATATCTAACACATGCATATGAAAGAACAGGAAGAATGACATAAATAACAAAAACCGTGAGTAACGACACTGTTTATATTAATAAGTAAAGCATGCGAACTGTTCATGAACCTAGTAAACAAAATTGTAAGGCAAAAAAACCATATTGTTAGAGTGACCGCTGAAGATGTTTCAGAATAAAGCGAAACGCGTTTAGTCTTAATAAGACTTCAATTACAGTTGCAAAAGACTGTATTTAACCCGTACAATGTGCATAAAAATTATTCCTGAGTGGTGCCTGGGCAGCTCAGTCGGTGAAATCAAGGCAAGCCTTCACTCCGGCAAACTGTTTACTTTTGCCAAAATAGCGCACAGTCCCACAGAATGAAAGATTCGTTCTGGATATACGTGCAGGACATCTTTTCCTTCATTTGGTCAGAGGAAGTAATCCTCTAAACTTTGCCCAGGTATTTTTGATGTACAATGTGCAAATGGTTAAAATAGCTCTAAGCACTATGGGACTTAGAACTACTTAAGGGGCTCCGGAAAGGCTCAAAATCATGAAAAGTTCAATTTTTACTTTTTTGCGTTTTCTGAATCTGCAGAATCTTTTAATAGATATATAATTTATTCAATTCCGAAGACTACAACTATTTTTAAATTTTTTTTGAAATGTGTTCTACATGGGCGTGACCCACTGTGGCGCTGTTAAACTGCTGTCAAATGGTGTTGTTATTAACGTCCGTGTTCATCAGGTACATTTTAGTGATGTGAGATAAAGTATGTGTTGTGGCTAACCTATTTTCAGAGACTTAGCAGCACCTGAACTGTTGAAAAAGTGTATTCACGGAAAAACTCAAAACCCCAATGTAAGTGTAAATAGTGTTATATGGTCGAGAATCCCCAAGACTATATTTGTTGGAATAGAAACACTTCACTTTGGTGTGTATGATGCTGTTGCGACTTTCAATGATGGCAACATTGTAAGGTGCAAGGTATTTAGAAATATGGGAATGAAGATAGGTTCTAACATGGTACGAGCGATGCTTGCTTTAGACAAGGAACGCCTTCGGGCTGCAGACAGGGCTGTAAAGAGTCTAGAAATACAAGCAAGAGTAAACAGGAGGAGGAACAAGAGGAAGCTGGAGGAGGAGTTGGCAGAGGATGAAGATAATCCATCCTATGGACCTGGAATGCACTAAAAAGTTAATCCAATCTTTGTCGCTCGATTCCAAAAAGTTTTATTTTCTCATACTAATTACATGTTTTCTAAGGATCTTCCAAACATATTTGTTTCAAAATTTCAGTAAATGTTACACAGTACCTTCTGCATAATTTAACACAGCCTTTTTCCAAAAAACTGTATATTTTTGAATATATAAATAAAAAATTGCAAAAAATGTTGTGAATTTTCATTACAATTGAAAAAAAATCATCTTTAATAACTGAACTAAAATTTTGTAAAATCCCTGTGTTAAGTTGTAGCCCATATTCCAATAAATAATCTGTAAAAAGTTCAACTTCCTACCTCAAATACTTTGTGAGGAAAGATGTAATTTATAAGCGTTATTTTAACATTGCAAGTGTAGGGCGTTCCGGAGCCCCTTAAACCTAACTAACCTAAGGACATCACACACATCCAAGCCCAAGGCAGGATTCGAACCTGCGACCGTAGCAGCCGCGTGGTGCTGGACTGAAGCGCCTATAACCGCTCGGCCACAGCGGCTGGCCTGTACAATGTACACTTTGATAAAAATAATGGCTTGTCTGTAAATAATTACTCGTGCGTAAAGTGCTGCTACTCGCTTCAGCCGCTTTTCAGTGACTCAAATGATAGCTGCAAGGTTTCCAATTCACACAAAAATAATCCAGCTAACCTTCACCTATCTACGCGCGTATCAGCAGCAAGCGTGAGAAGCAGTAAGTTTGGTGGATGTCTCGTAATTGATATCGCGTTACGACTCTTGAAAATTGCGCAGTAAATCGTATCGGCGCACGTTGCCCGTATTTAAGCATCAGCGGCGCGGGCAGTTGCACTCGAAGAGCGGGCCGTGCGGCCTCGGCCTCCATTTTATCGCGCTTTTGTTGCGCTCCCTGAGGGATTGCAGTATCGATGCCGGAGTAATGGACCAATAAAGAGGCTCCGTGGCCACTGCACACCGGCTGCCGCCATCGCGTGTCCTGCCAACTGCCTCCATAAATATTTTCAAGTGAAAGGAACTGCTTCCTGTAACCCTCGTGTTGTGGGTGCTCCCTGTTTCCGTCATTGTAGTTACTGCGTAGCGCTCGACGCGTTTCTTCGCGTCGCATTAAATTCCGACTACTAGTATGTGTGCGTGCATTAGTAAAGGTCCCTGCAACCATCTTTATTCAAAATCCTCTAAGAGTACGAATTTAGTTTGTCCCTGTGAAGTTGCAGGATGGACACAGATTTCCAGCGACTGTTCTGGGTGTTTGGGTCAGTACGTGGAGATTTGACGCCACATTAACTTCTTACACCCTTTATTTTTCTCTTCCACCAAAAACAAAATATTGCTGGTCCTTTACTTTTGTACGTACAGTGAATGCCGCTAACATTCGTCCAACTCTCTTTCTCTCCAGTTATTTCAATGTCACACACATTGGATTTCGTATTAAACTGGCTCATACTCAATTTCGTAATAAGCAGTAAGTAAGAAGACAGAATGATTTAGTGGGAGAATGCAAATATACATTGCGAATACCCTTAACTGTTGACTTCGAATGCATTCGAAACTTCTGAAAATAGCGAAATTATGTTTTCGGCGTTGATAGCAAGCAAAGAAATGAGTGTCCATCGAGATTCAGAGGCAACTATTATTTCTCAATAGCTTTCATTTTTAATAGCATTCGATGCCTAATGAAACTAGGCATACAATGATATGGGGTCGGGATCGTCGCAAAAATAGCCGAGGGATGTGGTAAACGTGATTAAAATTAGCAGTTCTATATCTGTTGTCCTAATTGTCTTATGGACAGTAGTATCCTGCAACGGGAGACTTCGGCTTTACGTTTAGCACATTCTCGGCCTGTTTTTATGAAAAATTACGATAGGAACATTGGCATGTTCTATGTCAGTAGACCACTATTTTCGCAACATATCAAACGAAATTAAATAAATATATCGGCCGATAAGAAAATATTCCGTAGTTACCTCCATACCTCGGTAGATAAAAGAGTGAGCAGCACGAATCATAGCCGGCCGCTGTGGCTGAACGGTTCTTTTTTTTGTAGGCGCTTCAGTCCGGAACCGCGCTATTGCTACGGTCGGTCGCAGATTCAAATCCTGCCTCGGGCCTGGATGTGTGTGATGTCCTTAGATCAGTTAGGTTTAAGTAGTTCTAAGTTCTAGGGGACTGATGACCTCCGATGTTAAGTCCCATAGTGTTCAGAGCCATTTGAACGAATCATACAGCAAAATACCAGCCCTTTTCGCGTTGTCGCTATCCAGCAAACTAACTAATTGTATTTCGTTGCGAAAAGGAAAGGTATAAGATGAAAATTAGCGACAATTATAGTATTTCAAAGAGCACAGAAATAATATAATATGAAGGTTTGAGAAGGGAGAGAATGGAGTGATATACCAAAGAGCAGTCCTGAAAAAGTTCAGATGGAAAGTCATTTTAAGTGTAGCGAAAAACAGATTTCGCGCTTCTGAAAAAGAAGCTAAAATGTTGTAGGAGCGTACGAGCCTCAATCCCAAAACAATCCACAGAATACTGAGAGTTGGACACCAGAAATACACAAATCAGTTTCAACCGTGATACTGTTTATTGTCCGGATCATTCGAAGAAATGGCGCTGATTAAAGGCAGTTTGAGAAAGGTAGACGAAAACCACACTTTAAAAGAGCATCTGTCTGGGGTAATGATCAGAATCCTAGATAATTCGTTGGGAAAAATTGGCTGCTTTGTAACCGTGAGAAACTGGTCGAGATATCGGTGGAAATCCCATTATCAATCCAAATGAAACTGTATGACAGGAGCTAAAAATGAGAATTAAAAAAAATCATTAACTTTAAACTTGCTTTCGGAAGAAGAGTATAGTAGGAACGGCATAATCAGTCCAATGACACGGAAAAGCTATAGGATTAAACGCCTGAAAGAGAAGGTGTGACGAAGCGATTATGCCAGATATTAAGAGTTGATTGATTTGTTTTCGCTTCCAGTGAGGCGTATTTCTCTTTAGCAATGCTGAATGTTAGAGTGATGGGTCTTAAGTTTTTCTTTGTGACAGAAAAAGTACGTCACGTGTTTTAGTTGCGAAGAGAGAATTTATTTTTATTATTGTAGGTCTGAAAAGAAAGTAGTTTCTTTTAAAAACCTATTTCTTTTTATTTGAACCAAGTATGATTAATACGAATTGTAACTCATGTCTAACCACGCACATGGCTTGGTCACTGCATTTCCTTTCTACATGATCACTGTCTGAGCGATCAGCTACTTGTATGTTACAATTTGTCTACTACAGTTGAATCTGTAGGCAATCCGTCTACTTCCAGAAACTCTCTGATGACGCCTAAACATTTACTAGGATGAAGTGACGGGAATAAGAGAAACCTACAAATGAATTTTATTTGTTCCAGGCGCTGAACGGCTTCCTCCTAATTCTCACTTGTGAGGGGGAAGTGTTCTTCGCCACCCATAGCATCGAGAGTTACCTCGGATTCCACCAGGTGAGTGTCGTTACCACAGATACTCGTTTAATCGGACAATGTACACTTCTTCTGGCTGCTGCTTTGGCGAAAACATTAACTCCACACTGCTTCACTTTAAGTTAATTTATGATCTTGGTTATGTTGAGCATAATATTCAGAGCTGTCCGCAAGTGTATAAATTAGAAATAAGAACATTGGCTTCAGTGGCAAAATAGGCGTTATAAAGTACAACAAATTTCGACTACATATATCATTATCAAGTGAACATTCGTTTCATTCACTTGAAAAGTACGTAAAAACTTGTGACTGAAACAGACTTTTACAACTAGAATTGACATTTCGTTTTACCTTTAGTTGAGTTCCGTCAATTTTTTATATGCAGAACTCACGTTTTTAATCATGCAGTGGCTAGAATTTGTAAGCGCAAGTCATAAGTTTCTATACACTGTTTTCATATACCAAGAAATTAGAAAGTTTTCGTTGATAATCCAGGCCTTAAACATTCATTAATGCTTCATCATTAATGCCATTCCCCCACTAAAAGAATACAAGATTTGTAATGCAAAGCTCTTTCATTTAGTGATGCCTGCCTGCAAGTTTCAGAAGCTGCTGTTGATATTCGCTTGTGCATTCTGTCCTCTTTCACGATGAGAGCAAACATTAAAATATTTATTGGAGAACGAAATACGATACCTTTTTTATCTCCAACTTTGAGCGACCTCTGAAAAAATAAGCAAGTAGGAAGCTTATTGTTTGTTTATGCAGAAGACTGTCTAATGAGATATGTATAGTGCGTCCAAAAAAAGGAATAATAAATGAAATCAATAGACCGTTCTTCAGGGGAATCTACACAGCGGAGAAGCACCCCTTTCACTTAACTGAGTGTAATATTGTATTCCGCAATGTTTCCTGAACTCATATATATCTAATTCGTCAGGTATTCTGCATATTGTTCTACAAATTGACTCAGTTGCGTTATGACGATTGTTACATTTTTTTATGCTTTGAATTGAATGGTATCGGCAACAAGATCAAAACCGACAGAAAAAAGAATAACGAAAGAAGAGTCTAGCAGGGAGCATCCGCTGACAAAACGAATACAGCTTTACCAGAATGTGAAGAAGACATTGGCTAAATGTTGTACTTTACTCCAAGATTTCATTTTGAAAATAAAATGCAAAATATAGTGAGAAACGCTAACACATCATTACTGCCGCTGACACTGCGCTAGACATTTCGGCCAAAGTTGCTGAAGAAAGAGTAATGCCCATCATTTAATGACACATAATCTGAAATGAAATGGACGGCATTCTTCTAAATTATCTATACTCTGAGCGTTTCAAAAAGTAGGAACAGATTAATTTCTTTATGGCAGAGAAACTAGATGCTGTAGAAACACATAAGTAGGCGGCGTAAATTCTGGTGTTTTATTGGACTTCTTAGAAGTTCGAATATCTCAGCGAGGGCGCTCTTCCTTTTGTTTACGTTTACTTCACTGTTTCGCCGTCATTGCAAGAGAAATGGTTTTACGCGCTTTAACGTGGGAGAAAATAACTTTAAATTACAATCTCACTTCCGTCTTCATTCTACAAAGAGCCTTTCAGTCACAAACTTATAAATGGAGCAAAAATTAATTTAAAGACTACTGAAGTTGTAAACACACGAGCGCTGGATCTTTGGGGGCAACATATGAAAAGTCGAACGAATAGAGGATTCGAGTGTAGACATCACGAATCCAGTATCTGGACAAGTTTGGCACTTGTATTTCTCAAGATAGCCGCGTCGCATGTTCTTCGGAAACTACATATGAAGCATCACATCTTGAAGTTACTGCAAGTATCGTTAGACGATGATGGCAACCTCTGTGCCGAAATGCTGTCAGATGTGAAACATTTTCCAATTCCCTATTTTTTTCCTATTTATAGGGTACGAGCTACCAACATAGCGTAAGCATTTCTGGGTCTAAACAACCTGCCTTAGTCGTTGACTACGAAAGATGTTCACCAAGACTGAATAAATTTCGTACAAAAAGATTCATATGACTTCCATACACTATAGTGCCCAACTGCAAATTCATCTGGAATTACGGCTCTGCTGTAGCAAAATTATGGCTAGATACAAGGTGGTCAGAGGTCACTCAAACTTACCGCATGAGATATACTGAGAAAGTATGAAAGACAATTATTCTTTATAGGTATTGCGGCAATGGGCTGCCTAAAGTTGGTCTTTGCTGGATAACCGTAAGGAAACGCACAATGACTGGGACAGTATTTCTTCTTGGTTTAATCTATGGAAGCTCTCTTTATATGTGGCTAAACTCAAGAAAATTCGCACAGGAAAGAGAAAGAACCAGAGAGTATAAGATTACAAGATTAGTTTACACTCGGTCACGTCGTTTAAATACTTAAGGCTAATACTGCGCAGCTATGTGGAATGAGACGAATACGTGACAGCAGAAGCCAAGGTGAATACAAGTCCTCTGGGAAAATGCGGTTCATTTGTATACAAGATGACAGCGTGGGTAATTTTAGAACAAATTTCCATATTTGAAATCCTTGTCGAGTACGCCTGACAGTAAACATCAAAATAATTTCGAGACCAATGTGTTGTGCATCGTAACAGGCCGACTATTATAGGGGAAGGCGGGGCAAGATGGGGAAGCTAACTTTAAACCCTTACAAAAGGGACAAAAACAAACAAATTCAAGTAGGTTTGATTGTCATTTGTTTATTTACCATTGAATTACAATAGCATGCAAAGAAACCTGCAAACTTGTTACATTTAGTTACAAATATCTCGATTTGAAACATAAACTACCAATTCCCCATCTTGCCCCATATGCGAGGTAAGATGGGGAACTAGCATGAGTTCATCTCTAAAGCTTAAATAAGGACTGGAATAACGAAATCATGTGAAGATAAGGTTTCGAAACATGGTTCTGCGAATTGTAGGATCAGGTATTACGTTTTATTTAGGCCTCTTACTTTCACATACTACACTAGTGTGGACAGCCTCGTCATCACTTCTTTCTGTCCCTGCACAAGTGTCGTGGGCACCCCGACGCTGAAACACATATTTCTGTGGCACGTTGAACTGTCGAGCAGCCCTGAAAGAACCCATATGACCTTCCATAACAGCATTTACAACGCCTTCCATCGACTCCAATGACCAATCTTGCCTAGAAGTTTGTCGCCGATACTTGCGAACCATCTGAAATAAAACACGTGGAACGTACTATTGAGTCAGATCATTCCTGGTAATCTATATTATACAGTAAATACCATATTTCCAAATTCAGTCGTTAAATCAGGGCAAGAATACTGACTTTGCACGTTTTGTGTATTTTTATTCACCGTATAGCCTAAGGCATACTTTGTAATTAATTAGGAAAGTGTTGGAATAACGAATACCATTCTATTTACAATTTTATTCAACGTATAATGTACGTGTTCAAAATCCGCAGCGAGGTAAACACATGAGACGATAAGAACGTAATGGTTGGACAAATAGTAGGGGCAAGACGGGGAAGTTCCCCATCTTGCCCCACCCCGTCTTGCCCCCTACCATTCTGTCAGGTTATATTACGCCTACATGAACACTATCTAGTGAACATTGACTACTGACGCAGCAGTTTACTGTTAATAAGACGTACTATTCAGTGCTATATATACAGTCTGGACAAATGTTCACGAAACACATGTTTTAGGACCTCGAAAGGTGTAAAACATTGCAAATCGGTGTAGCAATTGTACGTACCTTGAAAAGTTCACAGAAACCGCCGCGAAACTAAGGTTCAGCAATGTCAACACTCTGGGACCTGTGTATCGATGATGTTGACGTAGCTATCCACAGATGGCAATACTGTAACTGTAGCATATAGCCCTTCCCCGTCTTACCCCACCTCCCCGCCTTGCCCCGCCTTGCCCCGCCTTCCCCTACTCCACACAGAAGTGTAACAGAGACGCTCACGAAACGTTTGTGGGACACTCAGAAGGTAAGGCAACACTGTTGTCGCGAAAAACTGTTAGGTAGATTTAGAGAACCAATACTCATGCAGATTGTGCAATAATTTTAATTTCTTCGTAGCATTTCTCATGCAGGGATCATGAACGTTAGCCCCGTGGAACGTTCATATTGTGTTCGTCCTGAAGTGCACATCTGCAGTTTAAATCCTACTGGACTCTGTTATAAGGTATTCTTGTACTCACAAGTGTACTACTCCCACTCGTCATCGCCGAATTAGACCAAATTTATGATATGAGCAGGGCTTGGCCAGAAATGAATGTGACGGAAGTGGGGGCTCCAGATGGCAAACCATTTAGAAAAAAAATCATTTTTGGCGCGGGTAACAGCATGTGGAGTAAGTTCACAGAAATGTGAGTGGCCCAGTATGTTGGCCTCGACGGTAAGTGTTCATCAGAGACAACGGTATCGTCAGGACTGCGTCAGGGAAGTGTAATAGGACCACTGTTGTTCTCTATATACAGAAATGATTTGGTGGATGGGGTGGGCAGAAAGCTACGTTTGTTTGCGGATGATGCTGTGGTGTTCGGTAAGGTATCGAAGTCGATTGACTGTAGGAAGATACAAGACGACTTACACAAAATTTCTAGTTGGTGTAATGAATGGCAGCTAGCTCTAAATGTGGAAAAATGTAAGTTAAAGCGGACGGGTAGGAAAAACAAACCTTTAATGTTCGGATACAGTATTAGCAGTGTTGTGCTTGACACAGTGAAGTCGTTTAAATATCTGGGCGTAAAGTTGCAAAGCGATACGAAATGGAACGGACATCTGAGAACTGTGGTAGGGATGGCGAATAGTCGACTTCGGTTTATTGGGAGAGTTTTAGGAATGCGTGGTTCACATTTAAAGAAGACAGCATATAGTACGCTGGTGCGACCTATTCCTGAGTACTGTTCGAGTGTTTTGGGTCTGTACCAGGTCGGACTGAGGGACGACATCGATGCAGTTCAGAGGCGGGCTGCCAGATTTGTTACCGGTAGGTTCGAACATGTGTTACGGAGATGTTTCGGGAACTCAAATGGGAATTCCTGGAGGGAACGTGACCTTCGAGGAACAAAATTGACAAAATTTAGAGAACCGGCTTTTGAAGCTGCCGCCAACATACATTGCGCGTAAGGACCGCGAAGATAAGATACGAGAAATTAGGGCTATACGGAGGCAGATAGACAGTCGTTTTTCTCTCGCTCCATTTGCGAGTGGAACAGGGGAGGGAATGACTTGTAGTGGTACCTGGTACTCCCCGCCACGCACCATACGGTGGTTTGCGGAGTATTTATGTCGATATAGATGTAGGTCAACCGCGGAATGAGCCATTTACGTTGCGTAGTGTCCAGGCAGCAGTTGACACACCGGGAAGAGTACATACAGAACGGTAGCTAACCGTGGGGTCGAGTCGTTATGCGGAGATATGTTTAATTTTTTTATTTTTTATTTTATTTACTAACACTGCAAAATTTTTTAATTAAACTCAATATATTGTATTTATTAATATTTTCATAAATGGTATGAAAAGGAAAGGCAAAGGAAAAATTGTGACAGCAAATAAATTTCCAGGAAGGGGTTGTAAAATGTGGGTGAGAACGTCGTGGATAAAATTCCACACTTTTATTATTCTGCAGTTGGTGCTTAACGCGAGCTGAGGTGATATTCATCATTAAAAAAGGGACAGCAGTAATTCTTTCGGCATCTCGCACACGGTATATACGCCACATTTTTACAATTACAGTGTTGTTTTAAAATTTATATAGAAAAACGAACTTGGTTTATATTCATAAGAGGTTCTCTCTCAATGCAGACTGGCAGTAAACCACGCGTAACGCACCATTCTCGTGATGTGATGTCTCGGAAATTTATTTCCATTCCGAAAATTTCCTTTGCCATTCCTTTTCAGGGGTTTTATGAAAATATTAATAAAAACAACATTATTTGCAGTACAAGTCACATAACAACTGAAAATAAAAAATAATTAAAATTTTCCGCTTAGCGACTCGACCCAACGACCCTCCGATTAGTTACTTTTTTTTACACTTCCCGCTGCCCCGACCGCTGCCTGGAAACTACGGTAACATGCCTCTCCCGACCAGCCCCAAAAATACTATTTTTTCTAAACGCTTCGCCATTTGGAGCTGCCACTTCTACCATTTTCATTTCTGCAAACCCCTGTATTTACCACAAATTTGGACGAAATCGGCAATGACGAGTAAGCGTTGCCCTCTTGTCAGTCGTAATATGTGGTACCGGGTAAACCATTAGTTTCTAGACCTATGTTTATTAGGATTATTTCCTTCTTTCATTGTCCTCTACTCATGCCTTTAGCTTGTTCCTATAATTTTCAAAGACCCTGCATGATGTGTTATGCTAGAAATTTTGTGATGTTATTGCCATTGTAGCATATTAACAGCATCAATGATGAGCGTGAATCTGTTAAAATAACGATTTTTTTCTTGAAATCGTACATAACATTTTAAAATCTCTCTCTCTCTCTCTCTCTCTCTCTCTCTCTCTCTCTCTCTCTCTCTCTCCCCTTCCTCTCCGTCCGACAGTCTGGAAGCCCGCGACCGCTACGGTCGCAGGTTCGAATCCTGCCTCAGGCATGGGTGTGTTGATGTCCCTAGGTTAGTTAGGTTTAAGTAGTTCTAAGTTCTAGGGGACTGATGACCTCAGAAGTTAAGTCCCATAGTGCTCAGAGTCATTTTAACCATTTGAACCTCTCCGTCCGAACAAGCCTCGAAAGACCCAACGGTACAAATCGGCCACCGTATCATCCTCAACCGACAGCTGTCACTTTATCTAGATGGGGAGAGGCATGTGGTCAGCACAATGCTCTACCAGCCGTTGTGGTTTTCGAGGGCGAAGCCGCTTCTTATCAGTCAGGTAGCTTCTCAATTGGCATCACAAGGGCTGCCCGCTTGCCAGTAGCTGTCGACAGCGGTTAACTTCGGTAATCTGATGGGAGTAGGTGTTGCCGCTGCGTCAAGGCCTTTGGCACTTAAATATCTGTTCTTCCTTTTTAAAACACACTATTCCGTGCGATTGTGTCTGCAGTGGAAGGCTGTTTTCTGGACGCAGTTTGGATATAAACTCCGGATACGTTTTTGTAGGTCTCCAGTGCCTTTGCGGCTGCGGAGTAGTACCGGAGCACCGGGAGCTCTTCTCTTAATGGGAGGACTTGGACGTATCGATGGGCTCCTCTGCACTGTCATGAAAAAACCAAGAAGTATCCTACTTACTGTCATGCGAGCCAAACCCAGGATCTTTGGAGACAGCAGTCGCGTGTGGAACAAACGCATTTGTGAGGAGTTAGCGCGCCTCGCGCTGTTTGCGGCTCGACTTGTTGAGCGGCGCATTTCACACTCGCCGCGTCCGGCTGTGATTTGTGGGGCCGTCCGCACGCGACGCTGCCGAGCCTCGCCGCGCGGCCCCACTAGTCTGTCCGGCAGGCGATCGCCCGTCTCCTCTGTATGCGCGCTGATTTACTCCGGTGCAAACAGAAGCAAATAAGTACGAGGGGCGTTCAGTAACTAAAGCAACACATTTTCTTCCTCAGTCAGTTTCGGCTGCAAAAATGCGGAATTTGTTATAGAACATCGTGGAAGATTCCCGCTTCAGCCACTATATTTTCATGAACTACCGATAGGTGGCAGCGCTACACGTAGCCTGCAAAATGGCGCCTGTAACGGAGACGCGTTTCAGGCAGTGAGCCGTCATTGAGTTTCTTTTGGTGGAAAACCACAGCATCGCAGACACTATAGGCGCTTGTAGAATGTCTACAGAGGCCTGGCAGTGAATAAAAGCACGGTGAGTCGTTGGGCGAGGCGTCTGTCAGCATCGCAACAAGGTTGCGCAAACATGTCAGACCTCCCGTGTGCCGGCGGGCACACAGCTGTGACTCCTGCATTGTTGGAAAGCGCGGACACTATTTTTCGAAGTGGCCGACTTGCTGCTCAACTGGATGTCTCTGTTGGTAATGCTGACGCACTCGTCCACTGTTTGGGGTACTCAAAGGCGTGTGCCCGCTGGGTTTGTCGCCACCTAACAGAAGACTGAAAAGAGCAACGAAGGACCATCTGTGCGGAACTGGTCCACGGGAAACAGTGCACAGATGATGTTATTGACGCAGCAACATGTTGGCTCCGACGTCGACCAGTGGAGTGGTATCATGCGGTCGTTCCCAGCAGTGTAATACCGTCGCGTTGAACGGAGTTTATATTGAAAATGCGGTTCTATAGCTAATAGAATGGGGAATAATATGTTATATTGAAATCCTGAATTAAATCAACCTGCTTTAAAAATAAAAAAAGTGTAGCATTACTTATTGAACCCCCTCCCCCCCCTTGTATATTAAAAATTTTGAAGTTTGTCGATGACATAGTATTTTCTGTCACAGATGGCAAAGGACCTGTGAGATCAGTTGAATGGAATAGATAGTGTTTTGAATAGAGGTTATAGGATGATCATCAACAAAGGTAAAAGAAGAGTAATGGACTGCAATCCATTTAAATCAGCCGATGCTTAGAGCATTTAATTGGGTGAATGAGACACTAATGCTAGCGGAAGAGTTTTGCTGTTTGGGCAGCAAAATAACTGACGACAGCCACAGCAGAGGTGGTGTAAAATGCAGACTGGCAATAGCAGGAAAAGCGTTCCTGAAGAAGAGAAGTTTGTTAACATCAAAAATAAATTTAAGCGTTAGGAAATCTTTTCTGAAGGTATTTTTCTTAAGTGTACCCATGTACGGAATTGAAAGGTAGATAATAAAAAAATGGTTCAAATGGCTCTGAGCGCTATGGCACTCAACATCTTAGGTCATAAGTCCCCCAGAACTTAGAACTACTTAAACCTAACTAACTTAAGGACACCACACACACCCATGCCCGAGGCAGGATTCGAACCTGCGACCGTAGCAGTCCCGCGAAAGGTAGATAATAAATAAGCAGTTTAGTTACAACAAAGTGAAGCTCGCAGAGGACATGGTAGAATGTCAGTTAGCTTCGTACACATAGGTACAATCGTGAGTGTGTTAATGAGTAGAGATACAATTCTCTGTGACAGATAGAACGGCCACCAGAGTGCATTAGCACTGTTGGTGTTTAGTGTTGTTACAAGACACGATTCATCTACATCTACATGGTTACTCTGCAATTCAAATTTAAATGCCTGGAAGAGGGTTCATCGAACCATTTTCATACTAATTCTCTATTATTGCACTCTCGAATGGTGTAAGGGGAAAAGGAACACCTAAATCTTTCCGTTCGAGCTCTGATTTCTCTTATTTTAGTATGATGATTATTTCTCCCTAGGTGGGTATCAACAAAATATTTTCGCATTCGGAAGAGAAAGTTGGTGATTGGACTTTCGTAAATAGATCTCGCTGCGAAGAAAACCGCCTTTGTTTCAGTGACTGCCACCCCAATTCGCGTATCATATCAGTGACACTCTCACCCCTATTGCACGATAACGCGAAACGAGCTGCCCTTCTTTGCACTTTTTCGATATTCTCTATCAGTCCTACCTGGTAAGGATCCCATGCCGCACAGCAATATTCCAGCAGAGGACGGGCAAGTGTAATGTAGGCTGTCTCTTTAGTGTTCTGCCAACGAAGCGCAGTCTTTGTTTCGCCTTCCCCACAATATTAATTATGCGGTCTATCCAATTTAAGTTGTTCGTAATTGTAATTCCTAGGTATTTAGTCGAATTGACAGCCCTTAGATTTTTGCGATTTATCGTATACTACCCAAAATTTATCGGGTTTCTTTTAGTACCCATGTGATGTGTCCAGGACAAGAGATGCCGTGTTCTCGTATGAGACAATGTCATCAGTTTGAAATGGGCCTTATTGTGAGTCTCCATTTAGCCAGCTGGTCGAGTAGTGCAATATCCAGGTTTATGGAGCATTCGGACATGACTGTGGCCCTTTGTTGGACTTCATGGGAACGTGAGCGCAGGCATACTCGCAGTCAAGATTGCGGTCGATTGCATCTGACCACCACAAAGGAAGACAGCCTGATTGTGCAGCAAGCGGATCTTAACTTCGTCACATCTGTGCCTGCCTTCCGAGAACAAGTAATGGACTCCCTGAAAATTCCTGTCTCATCTGGGAGGAGATAAGCAGCAGCTGGGGTAGGGAATTACCGTCCTAAACGTAGGCCGCTGTCAACACCACAAAACAAACGTCTGCGTTTGGAGTTGTGGCGTAACCGAGAAACATTGGCTGCTGATGAATAGTGCTGCACTGTGATCAGCGGTGCATCGTAGTTCTGCACTGCCCCGGATGACTATCGTCGGCGAGTACTGCAGTAACCTGGGGAGAGGTATCATTCTTCCAGTGTTTTGAGGAGGTTGGGGAGCCAATGCGTATGATTTTAGGTCATGGCTGGCAGTTCAAATGGTTCAAATGGCTCTGAGCACTATGGGACTTAACATCTGAAGTCATCAGTCCCCTAGAACTTAGAACTACTTAAACCTAACTAACCTAAAGACATCGCACACATCCATGCCCGAGGCAGAATTCGAACCTGCGACCGTAGCGGTGGCATGGCTCCAGACAGAAGCGCCTATAACCGCTCGGCCACAACGGCCGGCTGGCTGGTAGTGATTGAGGGAAATCTGACGATACACCAGTGCATCACGGGTAACCTGCCTCCTCATGTGTTACCTTCCTTGTGACAGGAGTGTGGTGGCACTTTTCATTAGGACAACGCTCGTCCCAACACGGCACGTTTCTCTATGAACTGTCTGCGAAATACTGAGGTGCTCCCGTGGCCAGTAACATACCCATATCTCTCCCCGATAGAACGTGTGTGGTACCGAGCGGTTCTAGGTGCTTCACTCCAGAACCACGCGGCTGCTACGGTCGCAGGTTCTAATGCTGCCTCGGGCATGGATGTGTGTGATGTCCTTAGGTTTAAGTAGTTCTAAGTCTAGGGGATTGATGACCGCAGATGCTAAGTCCCATAGTGCTTAGAACCATTTGAACCATTTTGAACCACTCAAACGTCAAATTTGTCCCAGTGCCAGTATTCAGGATATCAAGGACCAGTTAGGAACGTTGTGGGCCAGTTTGACTTAGGAGAGGGTACAATTGCTTTTGGCATATTCCCAGCTGACTCACTACATACATCTAGGCCAGAGGGAGGAGGGAAGGGGGGGCATATGAGTTGGCTCACACTGCCGAGTTCATTGTAAACTTGACACGATTCACTCGAATAACGTCACATATCCCTTCAACCCGTGAAATTTCATTTCATTTCCCCCTCCCCTTCTGGGCGCTACACTTTTTTGTCAGTGTAGATGGATAAATCGAATAACAAACGTGGTGGTGCTGAATCGAACCGGGGAAGAAGGAAATTTATGCCAAAATCGACTAAAAGAAGGAATGTATTAATAGGACACACCCTGAGGCGTGAAGAAACCGTCAGTTTGGTAATAGAAGTAAGTGTGAGGGGAAAAAAAACTGTAGAGAGATGCCAAGACCAGTAAACAGGCTCAAATGGATATACGTTACAGTAAATATGCAGAGATAAAGAGGCTTGTACAGTACAGAGTAGCTTTCAGACTTACATCAAACCTGTCTTCGGGATGAAGACCACAACAACAAGTAAACGACCAGTTATAGAATACAGGAAGGTGTAACGAGGCTTAATCAACGACTCTCGATGGCCAGGCAGTATATCTAGTAACACAAGCAAATGCATGTTGCTGTCAGGTCGCGAATAAGTGTGGCGCTACATGTGGCAGGGGTGAACGTTGGAGAGCGCCGGGAGTTGTCCTCCGCGACACGTCGCTGTCGTCTGTTTCTCGATCAGTCAGGGCAGCACAAGAAATGTATGGGGCGCTAACCGCGGATCAGTGAATGTCCTGAAAGCTGCAGCACACACGGCAGCAGAAATTGCAAATATGAAAACGCCGAAAGAGTCTGAAGTTATTGTGCATGAGTGCAGCTGCTGAAGCAAATATATGAAACAAAAAGACTGAGACACGTCGCTCTGGTAAGAGTCCTCTCGACTGCAAAAAATGTTACAGTCTTGAGTTCCGGTGGACGGAAAAGAGGCATGAAACGATAGTCATAATTATCTATTTCCGACCAAACAGTGGAGATGAACAGAGCCGTTACGAACTCAGAACTTTGAAAATGTGTGATTCTTTCTTTTGTGATTGTGCATTCATATTAAGTTGACTTCAACTAGAAGGTTGCGCACAACGTTTTAGTGGTTTACTAGTCGTGGCACGTCCTTGTTTTTCTGATATAAATCATTTCCAAACGTGAAAGAAAAGATAAGTAACAGAAAAAAGTCCTAGGGTCAACTGGGGATGGAATTCCGAATCTTTCGTTTCGTAGTCTGTCACATACACATTGTCACCGAGACACCCCATGTGAAGGCCACTCTTAATTATGAAGGAAAAATATATTGAATGTTATTACTATTATTATTATTATTATTATTATTATATTTGTGTATGTCCGATTCCGACGACCGTGAGAGATTGCAAGACCTGCTTGTATAGCATAAAGCGCAGCGTACTGGTTTGTTAGACAGGGATTTAACCCAGACCCATATCGAATCAGCACGGTGGATCATCGAACGTTGGACTGGTTCATTGGCCATCCTCAACGCAGTTTTTAGGCAGTTTTCCTCGCCCGCTTAGGCAAAAGCTATGCTGATTCTCAGTATCCGCCTCAGAAAAAACGCCACTCAGATTTTTAAAATACGATAACACAAAACAAAGTCTACGTGACGCACAGACAGATGGCACGCAGGACTTCTCTGAGTTAGGTTAACTGACGACTGGGAGTGCATCCGGTTAGAGTTAAAGAAAATAAAATAGCCAAATCATGAAAACAGTGGTGTACGACGAGATATACTCTAGGAGAAAGAGAGACAGAGTCCTACATATTGACTCGCAGACTGCTGGTCAACGGCAGTAACAGTAGGCCGAAGTTCTCCATCCTTGACTCCTAAATGAGATGGAAAATCTATGCGTCCGGCCAGGACGTGAGGAAAAATAGTTAAGGATGGAATTTAAAGTTCTGTTGCCGTCTGGCTCGATACAGAGGCAGCACAAAATAGCTGCGAGGGAATGGCCACGGGCGTTTCAAAGGAAATATATCTGCAGTTTCCTTAAGCGAGTTAGGGAAATCCCAGTAAACCTAGGTTCGGTTGGTGGGACTGGAATTTAAGCACTGTTATCCCTAATTACGAATACATTGTCTTGAAGGCGTAAGGAAGACCCACACAACCATATCATCTACAGGCCGTAGAGTCACATTTAGATGAGATCATATTGCATGCTAGCTCATGTAACTGAGCCAAATCCCCCGAGATGTTGTGATACATATTTCTTGTCCACCACGTTGTGTACCACTGTCGTGGATTATATAGCACATACTTTGTGGAGTGACAGAGGTACAAGAAGAGAAATGAAGACATACGACACTCAACTTTTACGGCTTCTTCTTTTTCTTGCGCAATTTTCCAACATCGACGCAGGGTCTGGATGGTTATTAACAGATTTGGTACGGTTAATTTAAGGAGTTCCCGGATGCCCTTCCTGGTGCCATCCCTGACTTCCCTGGGATGGAATACGTACACCTCAACTGTCTGAGCGAAGTGTTGTTCATGTGAAAGTGATTGAAAGTTCTCTAAATGTTTGCGAATTGTGTAAATCAGGTGGAACTTGTGTGCCAGTCCGGTATTCACCTAATGGGATGTGGAAAACCGCCTAAAAGCCTCATCCAAACTGGCTAGCGCACGGCCCCTCGTCGTTAATCCGCCGGGTGGATTAGGTGGCCAGCACATCTCCCCGTTCCAGAAGCGGCGCTTTAATACGCTCGGCTATCCGGGTGGGCCCTCAACTGCTATAGCGTGAACGACAAAATCTTACAACATCGCCAAAATTGGAGAACTCATAGAGAACGAATGAGAAACGGACGTCTGCCCAAATCGTTAGGAGAGGCATTCAATAAGTAATGCAACACATTTTTTTTCTGAAAGCAGGTTGATTTTATACAGGACTTCAACATATCATATTACTCCCCAATCTTTTGGCTACAAAACTCTGTTTTTCAACACAATCTCCGTTCAATGCGATGGCCTTACGCCACCTTACAGGGAGTGACCGTATGCCCACATGGTAGCACCTACTGGTGCCAAAGTCTTGCTGCATCAATGACCTCCCCATCATCCACGTACTGCTTCCTGCCGTGTGCATTCCTGCATTGAGACAAACGGATGAACGTCGGAAGTTGCGAGGTCCGGGCTGTATGGTGGATAAGTACGAACAGTCTAATAAGTTTTGTGAGCGCCTCTCGGGTGCGCAGACTTGTGTGAGGCCTTGCGTTGTCATAGAGGAGAAGAACAAATTCGTTTGCACTTTTGTGGAGATGAACACGCAGAAGCTGTTTCAAAAAATTGTTGAAATGGCTCTGAGCACTATGGTACTTAACATCTGAGGTCATCAGTCCCCTGGACTTAGAACTACTTAAACCTAACTAACCTAAGGACATCACACACATCCATGCCCGATGCGGGATTCGAACCTGCGACCGTAGCAGCAGCGCGGTTCCGGACGGAAGCCCCTAGAACCGCTCTGTCACAGCGCGAAAGCTGTTTCTTAAGTTTCCTGAGGCTAGTACAATACACATCAGAGTTGATCGTTGCGTCATGAGGGAGGACATAAAACAGAATAATCCCTTCAGAATCCCATAACACCGTCGCCATCACCCTATCGACTGAGGGTGCGGCTTTGAATTTTTTCTTCAGAGGAGAGGCGGTGTGATCCCACTCCGTAGATTGCCGTTTTGTTTCCGGCTCGAAGTGATGAACCCATATTTCATCACCCGTGAGGATCATCATCATCATCATGATCATTTAAGTCTGATTATGCCTTTCAGCGTTCAGTCTGGAGCATAGCCCCCCTTATACAGTTCCTCCATGATCCCTATTCAGTGCTAACATTGGTGCCTCTTCTGATGTTAAACCTATTACTTCAAAATCATTCTTAACCGAATTCAGGTACCTTCTCCTCGGTCTGCCCCGACTCCTCCTACCCTCTACTGCTGAATCCATGAGTCTCTTGGGTAACCTTGCTTCTCCCATGCGTGTAACATGACCTCACCATCTAAGCCTGTTCGCCCTGACTGCTACATCTATAGAATTCATTCCCAGTTTTTCTTTGATTTCCTCATTGTGGACACCCTCCTGCCATTGTTCCCATCTACTAGTACCTGCAATCATCCTAGCTACTTTCATATCCGTAACCTCAACCTTGTTGATAAGGTAACCTGAATCCACCCAGCTTTCGCTCCCATACAACAAAGTTGGTCGAAAGATTGAACGGTGCACAGATAACTTAGGTTTGGTACTGACTTCCTTCTTGCAGAAGAGAGTAGATCGTAGCTGAGCGCTCACTGCATTAGCTTTGCTACACCTCGCTTCCAGTTCTTTCACTATGTTGCCATCCTCTGAGAATATGCATCCTAAGTACTTGAAACCGTCCACCTGTTCTAACTTTGTTCCTCCTATTAGGCACTCAATCCGTTTATATTTCTTTCCCACTGACATTACTTTCGTTTTGGAGATGCTAATCTTCATACCATAGTCCTTACATTTCTGATCTAGCTCTGAAATATTACTTTGCAAACTTTCAATCGAATCTGCCGTCACAACTAAGTCATCCGCATATGCAAGACTGCTTATTTTGTGTTCACACATCTTAATCTCACCCAGCCAGTCTATTGTTTTCAACATATGGTCCATAAATAATATGAACAACAGTGGAGACAGGTTGCAGCCTTGTCTTACCCCTGAAACTACTCTGAACCATGAACTCAATTTACCGTCAACTCTAACTGCTGCCTGACTATCCATGTAAAGACCTTTAATTGCTTGCAAAAGTTTGCCTCCTATTCCATAATCTTGTAGAACAGACAATAACTTCCTCCTAGGAACCCGGTCATATGCCTTTTCTAGATCTATAAAGCATAGATACAATTCCGTGTTCCACTCATAACACTTCTCCATTATTTGCCGTAAGCTAAAGATCTGGTCCTGACAACTTCTAAGAGGCCTAAACCCACACTGATTTTCATCCAATTGGTCCTCAACTAATACTCGCACTTTCCTTTCAACAATACCTGAGAATATTTTACCCATAACGCTGATTAAAGAGATACCTCTGTAGTTTTTACAATCTTTTCTGTTTCCATGTTTAAAGATTGGTGTGATTACTGCTTTTGTCCAGTCTGATGGAACCTGTCCCGACTCCCCGTGAGGATCTTCCACAAATAATTTTCACTATGAGCCTCGTAACGCATAAGTAACTTCGCACAGATGGTCTCACGTTGCTCTCTGTGGTCTCCTGTTAGGCGGCAAGAAAGCCAGTAGACACACACCTTTGAGTACCACAATTGGTCAGCACTACCAACGAAGACGTCCAGTGGTGCAGTGGGGTGTTTGTGAGTCATCAATCACCTCGAATGAGAGTGTCCGCACGTTATAATAATGCAGGAGTCACTGCTGTGTACCGAGCGAGGTTGCGCAGTGGTTAGCACACTGGACTCGCATTCGGGAGGACGACGGTTCAATCCCGTCTCCGGCCATCCTGATTTAGGTTTTCCGTGATTTCCCTAAATCGTTTCAGGCAAATGCCGGGATGGTTCCTTTGAAAGGGCACGGCCGATTTCCTTCCCAATCCTTCCCTAACCCGAGCTTGCGCTCCGTCTCTAATGACCTCGTTGTCGACGGGACGTTAAACACTAACTACCACCACCACAGTTGTGTGGGGCGAGCCGGCAGGCGAGAGATCGGACATGTTTGCGCGACCTTTCTGCGATAATGACAGACGCCTCGCTCAACGACTTACCGTGCCTTTGTTCACTGCCAGGTCTCTGTAGAAATTCTGCAAGCGCCTATAAACATCTGCGATGCTCTGGTTTCCCGCCAGAAACGAACACAACGACAGCTCTTTGCTTGGAATGTACCTCCGTTACAGGCGCCATTTTGAAGGCTACGTATAGCGTTGCCATCTATCGGAAGTTCATGAAACTAAAGGGTTGAAGCGGGAATATTCCACGATGTTCCACAGCAAACTCTGCATTTTTTCAACTGAAACTGGCCGAGAAAAAAATCTGTTGCTTTATTTATTGAACGCCACTCGTACAAGCCTCGGTGGTTCCACAAACCAAAGGAAAGGAGGACACATTGAATTTGAAGAACACAAGATATCGGAAGACCTGTTGCATTAACATGATGGTGATGACCTCTCCGCAGTATAGTATGGAGTGACAGCATGTCATATTATTGATGTTGATATGTCCGGCAGTAATATCATCATGCGTTATTCGCGAACTGCACGCTTTGTGTCGGCATGGCGTTTTCCACCTTATCCGTCATCAACATCACAAACACAACAAAAAACGCTCCACGCACTTTATTACAATCATCCACAAAAATCAATTTCACGTACAACACAATGACTACCCCTTCGAGTGAAGCAGCCAGTGTGCGCAAAGGAAGGTGAATGAAAACCGCTCACAGCCAAAAATGTCCTACGACTCTTCATCGTCACTTACTCTAGAATACGAAAGTCTGGCAACAGACAAAAAATTGTTGCCGGGCAGTTGGTCAGTCGTCTCGGGTAGCAATCGAGCCGCGATGGTCAGCATGCAAAGCGCTAACGCTCCCACTTTGCTAGAGTGGGTGTAACTCGAGTTCATTCCTGCGCGGTAAGCATCACGTGGCCTAAAGAAAAGAAGAAGAGAAACAAAGCTGGAGCAGAGGCAGAAGCAGGTGAGATGTGGGAGCGCGAGTATCGCAGGTGGGATCGCCGGCAGCTAACACTCTCGCTGCGTACACCTCGTGACTCCGCTATGTCCCGAGAACTGTCACGCTTAATTACATTCATCACACCTAGATCTTACTTACATAACTATCGTCCTGAGTCAGTCACGACCTCTGGGAATAACTCGGACAGACGATACACCTCGCAGATTGCTTATAATTTTTTTTCAACTGAATGTGTCTTCAACTCGTGTTTTGCAGCTTCGCACCCGGGTGTGAAATGTATCCTACAGGTTAGGTTAGCTTAAGTTAGGCTAGAATCTTATTATTATTATTTCTTTAACTGATCATACGCTGAACAGCCAAAGAAACTTGCACACCTGCCTAATATCGTGTAGGGCCCCTGCTAGCACGCAGAAATGCCGCAGCACGACATGGCAGGAACTCGACTAATGTCTGAGGTAGTGCTGGAGGGAACTGACATCATAAATCCTGCAGGGCTGTCCATAAATCCGTAAGAGTACGAAGGGGTGGATATCTCTTCTGAACAGCACGTTGCAAGGCATCCCAGATGTGCTCAATAACGTTTTAACTCAGAAGAGTGTTCCTGGAGCCACTCTGTAGCAATTCTGAACGTGTGAGATGTCGCATAGTCCTGTTGGAATTTCCCAAGTCCGTCGGAATGTACAATGAACATGAATGGATGCAGGTGATCAAAAAATGTGTGAAATCTTACGGGACTTAACTGCTAAGGTCATCAGTCCCTAAGTTTACACACTACTTAACCTTAATTATCCTAAGGACAAACACACCCACCCATAATGAGATTTTCACTCTGCAGCGGAGTGTGCGCTGATATAAAACTTCCTGGCAGATTAAAACTGTGTGCCCGACCGAGACTCGAACTCGGGACCTTTGCCTTTCGCGGGCAAGTGCTCTACCATCTGAGCTACCGAAGAACGACTCACGCCCGGTCCTCACAGCTTCACTTCTGCCAGTTATCTCGTCTCCTACCTTCCAAACTTTACAGAAGCTCTCCTGCGAACCTTGCAGAACTAGTGTGGTGTCACCGCGAGACACCACACTTGCTAGGTGGTAGCTTTAAATCGGCCGCTGTCCATTAGTACATGTCGGACCCGCGTGTCGCCACTGTCAGTAATTGCAGACCGAGCGCCACCACACGGCAGGTCTAGAGAGACGTACTAGGAGTCGTCCCAGTTGTACGACGACTTTGCTAGCGACTACACTGACGAAGCCTTTCTCTCATTTGCCGAGAGACAGTTAGAATAGCCTTCAGCTAAGTCCATGGCTACGACCTTGCAAGGCGCCATTAACCATTTCTAGAGAGAGTCTCACTTGTATCGTCAAGAATGCTGTATACAAGTGATGGATTAAAGTTAAGTATTCCAGCAGCTACGTACTTTTCTTTATAGCATTCATTACGTATCCTGTTTCAGACCTAAGCAAGCCTGCGTGAATTAAGCGCGTGCCCTTTCGGCTTCCTCGCCTTGTGTCTAGACTGTTTTGTCTAGACACAACAACTAGCACTCCTGAAAGAAAGGATACTGCGAAGACATGGCTTAGCCATCTGCCAGGAAGTTTCATATCGGCGCACACTCCGCTGCAGAGTGAAAATCTCAAAAAAATGGTTCAAATGGCTCTGAGCACTATGGGACTCAGCTGCTGAGGTCATTAGTCCCCTAGAACTTAGAACTAGTTAAACCTAACTAACCTAAGGACATCAGAAACATCCATGCCCGAGGCAGGATTCGAACCTGCGACCGTAGCGGTCTTGCGGTTCCAGACTGCAGCGCCTTTAACCGCACGGCCACTTCGGCCGGCGTGAAAATCTCATTCTGGAAACATCCCCCGGGCTGTGGCTAAGCCATGTCTCCGCAGTATCCTTTCTTTCAGGAGTGCTAGTTCTGCAAGGTTCGCAGGAGAGCGTCTGTAAAGTTTGGAAGGTGGGAGACGAGATAACTGGGAGAAGTGAAGTTGTGAGGACCGGGCATGAGTCGTGCTTCGGTAGCTCAGATGGTAGAGCACTTGCCCGCGAAAGGCAAAGGTCCCGAGTTCGAGTCTCGGTCGGGCACACAGTCTTAATCTGCCAGGAAGTTTCACACACACCCATGCCCGAGGGAGGACTCGAACCTCCACCGGGACCAGCCGCACAGTCCATGACTGCAGCGCCTAAGACCGCTCGGCTAATCCCGCGCGGCTGCAGGTGCTCACGCTTACGTACGTGTCACCTGTCAGAGTCGTACCTAGGGTCCCATATCACTCCAACTGTACACGCCCCACACCATTACAGAGCCTCTACCAAACTTGAACAGTCCCCTGCAGACATGCAGGGTCCATGGATTCATGAGATTGTCTCCAAACCCGTACACGACCACCCGCTCGATACAGTTTGAAACGAGACTTGTCCGACGAGGCAACACGTTTCCAGTCAACAGTCCAATGTCGGTGTTGACGGGCCCAGGCGATGCGAGAATTCACGAGTGGGCCTTCGACTCCGAAAGCCCATATCGATGATGTTTCGTTGAACGGTTCGCATGCTGACCCTTCTTGGTGGCCCAGCACTGAAATCTGCAGCAATCTGTGGAAGGGTTGCACTTCTGCCAGGTCGAGATCTGAACCATGTCTGGTTTACAATTTTAATTTGCCAAGAAGTTTGAATATATTATAATTTACTCCCCTACTCCGGAAATCGCGAGTAGGAAAAAAGGCATTCTACGATATTTTCCTACTCTACCTTAAACCATACCGTAGTTAAATTAGTCATATTTCATATCATTGTGCTGATCTATAAGGTTAATACGGCTTTGTTTTTCACTACAACACTTCTCGACTCAAGTGTAAACCAGCAGCAGTCGCCACAACGACGACGTAACGGAAGATTCCAAGGCCAGATAGCCAGCAGTATATTAGCACCTTTTTTTAAGATGCGGGCTGAGTGAGACATTAGTTACGCAGTTTTAGACTAGACAGGCGGAACCCCACTGACTTCTCTACTTCCTTAGCGAAACAAAGATAAGATAAGGGCCTCCCATTTGTGCAGCCGGCAGTGAATCGAGGCCTAGGGTTTTCCTGACGCAAGCAGCTCTCCCGCGGGCTGTAATCTCAGCAACATTCATTCAGCTTACGTAGCGGGCAGGTGCGACGCTGGAGCCACAAGGCGGACAACGCAACCTGCAGCGACTGCCTAGAATCAGCCTCAATATCAAGAATGAAATACCAGTTTTCTTAGCGTCTCTGAGTGCACTCATCCACCAAATTTGCAGATAAATATACTTCTAAAACTTTTTCAGTTTATTGCTATCACATTATAGAAAAAAGGGCGAATAAGACGTTGTAGCTGTAATTAGAGCATGATCGACGAACGTTCAGAAAATAAAGAAGCCCCAAAGGCGCCTATCTTGCTGCAAGAATCATCATCATCTTGGACAGTTTCCAGCCACTGGCTGGGTCTGTCGGGAACACAAGCCTCTCCATCGTGTTCTGTCTTTCCACCATTCCCCCTCTTCCACCTTCGTCCAGTTCTCTCCTCTTCTCATCACACATTCCTTCACTCCCTTCACCCATCTATCCCTTGGTCTTCCTCTGGGCCTCTTCCCCTCCAGTTGCAGATCAAACATCCTCTTTGGAATTCTTCCCTCATCCATTCTCTTCATGTGTCCATACCACTGCAGTCTTGATTTTTCTATCCTGTCCTGTACTGGTTCCTCCTTTAGTCTTTCCCTCACATACACATTTCGCAATCTGTCTCGTCTTGTTACACCCAACCTGCTCCTCTGGAACTTCATTTCACTAGCCTGTATTTTACTTTTGTCGCTTTTGTGCATTACCCATGTCTCACTTCCGTCTGCCAATATGGGGACAAAGTAGGTTCGGTATATAATTCCCTTGGATTTCTGTGGTACCTCCTTGCTCCAAATAAGCCCCCTAATGCATTTGTAGAACTGCCCTGCTTTTCTGCACCTTTCATTTATTTCCATTGCGTTTCCCCCCTTACTTTCAATCACGCTTTATATTGTTAGATGGAAAGCAGTAAAAGGACAACATACATAGGAAAAAGAAATCGAAAAACCATTGTATTCTATAAGAAATCCTTGGCTGTGTACAAATAAATATCTTTGAAAAATAGTAAAAAAGTTGTTTACATCCTTTTCAAACGTTGAAAATTAACTAACTACATCGTCATAGTCTCTAAGGATGGCTCCAGTATTATAAGATGAACTGTTAGGCACGGAAACTTCTTAGAACTCGGCCTGACGCTCATAAAACCAATGTCACCAAGAACATATACCGTGAAAGACCACACTGTATAAAAAAATAACTCAGCAAAACAGCGCTCTCTTTGCATTGCTCCTCATTATTGTGTCAAATAATATATAGACAAATGGAAATATGAAACACGTAATGCTCTTAATGTTCTAGTCATCTTAGATGACATAAATATAAAAGTAGAACTTTTACAAAATACAATCCAAGAAACGCCAAATAGAGATTATATGATGCACGCTCTCAGAGTAACGGGCCCGAAAATGTTGTTACCCTCGACAAACAGACAAAGAAACAAAAACAGTGAAATAAACTACGTGATTGGGAAAATTTTCAGAACCCAAATACGTAAAAATGGCGTCTGTACATGGGTACTGAAAATTTTTGCACTTCTTATGCCCAAACGTGTGAGACTGTTTTCGCAAAAGTGAGACTGTTTGGTTCCTAAACCTTTGACTTAATATTCAGAGTCATATAATGTAGGTTGTGCGTCATACAACAATTAATCGGCTATAGAACGTTAACGGAGAAGATTGGTCGCAAATGCATGAAAAAGAGGGTAATGCCACCCCTGGGGAGGTGGGTGGGTGTTTCATGGCTGTTTATTGTACAGTTAGGAGTTATTACATGTTCGTATAACACATAGTCCGCTTCAAGGTCACACGCCTTATGCTGCTACGTACATTAACTGCACACAGCCATGATATAAAACCCACCCACCTCCCCAGGGGTCGTAACCCCTGCAACCCACAGAAGAGAAAGATGCTTCAGTGGCTGGTATTTCTTAAAAAGGATAGGAGGTACTACATGGCGTGCATATTACTCTATCGACATGCCCGCTTCGCTGAAGCAAGTTACAATCCTCTGCCGCTAGACGGCTACGAATTGTAGCGTGTAACATGGTGCTGTGTAACGTAACTATGTCGGTGTGTGTGAAACAGCGTGCTGTAATCGACGATCTAACCGTACAAAAAGTGCGTTTTGAACTTGAGGGTGATGGGTTCCCTAACATCATTGTGACAGGTGTTGAAAGCTGGGTTCGCTATTTTGACCCCGAGAACAGGAGAGCATCAATGGAGATTCAGCACAAAGGATGTCCGCCTCCGGTAGCTGGGTACTCAGCGCTACAGAGTGCCAATCCTAAGGGCCTGGGTTCGATTCCCGGCTGGGTCGGAGATTTTCTCCGTTCAGGGACTGGGTGTTGTGTTGTCCTAATCATCATCATTTCATCCCCATCGACGACGCGCAAGTCGCCAAAGTGACGTTAAATCGAAAGACTTGCACCCGGCGAACGGTCTACCCGGCGGGAGATAATAGTCACATGACATTTACATTTACCACAAAGGATCACCGAAGCCAAAAAATTTCAAGACCATCCCATTAGCAGGCAAAGTCATTCCTACAGTGTTCTGTGATATTCAAGGTGTGGTGCATTTGGAATTCGTGCCTAAAGACACCACTATAATCTCTGTAAGGTACTGCGAGACCCTCAGAAAACTGCAAGCACGAATTCGAAAAATTCGTTCATACATGGAACATCCTCTCCTTTAACATGATAATGCCAGACCACACAGGAGCGCTGAGACATCTGCAACGATTCGACGCCTTGGGTTCACTGTTATCGATCATGCTACATACAGTCCCGACTTGTCCCCATCCGATTTTCGTCTGTTTCCAAATCTCAAAGAATGCCTCGAGGACTTCACTTTGATAGTGATAAAGAGGTGCAAGTAGAGGTCAGGTTGTTGCTTCGTCAACAAAGTCAAACATTCTACAGTGACGGTATCAACAAAGTGGTCTCTCGTTGGAAGAAACGTGTTTTCACCAGGGCGACTGTGCTGAGAAATATATATGTGGACATGAAGAGTAAAGGTGTAGAATGTTAATAAAGTTTGTTTTATTTAAGAAGCTTTAAGAGTTTTCACTTAAAAAATTCAGAGGTTTCGCTTTTCAGCACGCCCTAGTAATAAATAGGGCGAACACAAGAGTGTTCGATTGCAGGTCATGTGGTAGGGGCTTACAATACTTGGGAATATCATTAGAATTATTGCTATGATAACCTACGGGAATGCAAACGGGTGACATCGTCGACAACCACCGATATTTCGACACGTGACCACACAGTTTGCACGGCGCTTACTTGCTGCAGAGCGGTCACCTGTCGAAATATTGACGGTCATCCGGCTGCATTCCCGTAAGTTATCTGAACATTGCATACGCCGCGAGAAACTCAGGTCTCCCAGTGGCAGCGTGCTCGACAGACGATCCGCACTACGAGCTGACGCCAAAGTTGTCCGCAACTGGTTGTCATTGGTGGCCAAAGCTGGAGGCGTCCTTTAGGTTCACAGCTCTTATCATTCCCGTAATTTATTTTTGACATCATGTCTATCGTCAGAATATTTATATATTTACAAGGTGACAATTGTTGAACTATATGGGATAAAACGTAAATTAGTTACAAACTACGGGGTGCAGACACTTTATTCAACACGTAAACGTCACTACAGATATTCGAATTTGTTACGACATGTTCGATATGCCTGCCATCATTGGCGATGACGTGACGCAGACGAATAGCGAAATTCTGCATGACCCCTTGAAGCGTCAGAACATCGATGCTGTCTATGACCACTTGAATGGCTGTTTTCAGCTCAGCAATGGTTTTGGGGTTATTGCTGTGAACCTTGTCTTTAATATAGCCCCACAAAAAGGAGTCGCGTGTCTTCAGGTCCGGAGAATATGGCGGCCAATCGAGGCCCATGCCATTGGCCCCTGGGTACCCCAGAGCCAGAATGCGGTCCCCAAAGTGCTCCTCCAGGACATCAAACTTTCTTCTGCTTCGATGGGGTCGAGCTCCGTCTTGCATGAACCACATCATGTCGAAATCAGGGTCACTTTGGATAATGGGGATGGAATCATCTACCAAAACCTTCGTGTACCGTTTGGTAGTCACTGTGTTATCAAGGAATATCGCACCGGTTATTCCGTGACTGGACATTGCATACCCCACAGTCACCCGTTGGGGGTGAAGAGACTTCTCAATCGCAAAATGCGGATTCTCAGCCCCCCCCCCCCCCCCAAATGCGACAATTTTGCTTAATGACGAACCCATCCAAATGAAAGTGGATTTCGTCGCTAAACCAAACCATACCATGCGCATAATAATTCCCAACGTGCCCCGCGGCCAACCGTGTAGTTTGAACGTCCTAACGCAAACCGTTCAGAAGTTATGACGATTTTATTTCGTATAGTTCAATAATTGTCACCCTGCACAATGGAACATAGGTAAGATGCGTCCATACCAGAAGACAATCTTGTCAGGAGCTAACAACGTCAAAAAAAATTAGAGATCAGAACAAATTTTGTGTCAGTTTTAATGTCATGTTAAGTCGTATCTGTGAGACTAAAAATGACAAAAAGAAGATTACTTGTAACACAATCATTCTAACAGAAGAACTGCAAGAACGAAAGCTAAAGTCGGAAGAAATAACTAAACTTCTAAGCCACAGAAACGCACGTCACTTGATACCCACTCGGAATTGTTATACTAAAGACACAAAGCTGACTTCGCACAGGAAAGACGTGTTAGAATAAAGAACCGCTGTGCTACAACCCAGCCAACAGTGCCATACGCCACAATAACTTGAAGTAGAAAAAGATGAAGAATAATTAGCCAAATATACCAGATTATATGCTGTTCCTTCATTTCTACGTTCGTCATTACTCCATTATATATAAATGTTTCTCTGGAAATAGCTGACGTAAGACTGTGCAATTACGATACTGTTAGTAGCTGTTTTAAACGCCGTCTTCGTCGCTAATCAGTAATAAACCGTTAAACGCAGGCCAGCAGATCACGCAACGGATTATTGTAGCGCAACTAGTGTTCCCTAAGTAATCATTTCACAGTAGGCGACAGCAAAGTAAGACCTGTACCTTGTATGGTTCTCGCAAATTAGGTGAGCAGAACTATTACCGGAACAGTCTGTGTGGGAAACATCGCATTTGCAAACTAAAGTAAGCAAAAAGAATTAGGTGAGTGTTGTTCCTCCATTGTTCCGAAAATGCACGACAAAGTTCTTCTATTGATGTATATAAGTTACGTGTGATTACTTTTTTTGAGACAGTACGCATTTGACATGTTTCCAAATCACGTGATGTGATAGTTCCTTCAAAAATATTTCTGCCGATTTCCTACGCGTTCTTGTAAAATCAGAGCTCATGCTTCGTCTCTAAATACCTTGACGACCTCTTTCTCGTTCGAAATGCATTGTATTATTTTCTGTACGATGTAATGTAGAGTACAATTATTCTAATAGCAACTGAAATAGGTTGTCGGTAAATGAACTATACAATGTACAGTAGGGTCTTCCAACAAGACTTCCTTTCAGTCTAGAGCCATTTACGTCGCTCAGGCCGAAGAACAGGACTACCGAGATTCGTTAAGTTTTAATATCACTTCCAGTCGAGCTGCGATCGACCGACGGGCAAGTCACAATGAAATTCGTGACGTAAGAGAGATCAGAGTTTAACGTCTGGTCGACAAGGAGGTCATGACAGACGGAGGCAAGCTCGGATTAGGTAAAGAAATGAGCCATGTCCTTTTCAAAAGGACCATCCTGGCATTTGCCTTAATTAAAACCTAAATGTGATGGACCTATCGAATGCAAAGCCAGCCCCTTCCCTATGGGCCAGTTCTCTCTGCAAATTCATGACGTAGCTGAAATCTTTCAAATAATTTCTCACAAACTAGTGATGATCACACAAGATACGAGGAACCGTGTTAATCAATATCATCTGCCTCAGGTAAGAGGAATTTCAGTTGTAATGAACGATTTATTATTTATCGACCGACAAACAGTTGTAAATCTCGTACGATGTAATACGTGTTTAACCGTGTACCTTCGATGTAACATCTTGTATGTGACACAACAAAGGAGATGCCACTAGAGATTTATGAATTAGCATACAGAGTTCAGAGGCGTGAAGACGTAGCTGATGCAATTAAGAGCAGTTCTCATGTCGGTTAAAGGTTTCTCATGCACTCATCAGTCATCGCCGTGACGACCGTTCGATACACACTCCACACCCGGACATTAACCTCTGTTTCTACTCTACATTAACCTTGACTTTATAACTCTGTTTCCCCCTCTCCGTCTCTCTCTTTCATGATCCATTGTTATCATATGAGCGCAATAAAAAATTTCTTCTTCCAGTCTCTGTATGAGAAAAATAATTAACTTTGACCTCGCGATGATATCCAGCGCGTAAAAGCTAGGGATTTTCTGAAAAATTAAGTAACATGTCAGACATTATTTGGAGATCTAAATTTTTTTTCATTCTTTTAAGGTGGCCCGACATTTGTGCTTCGTTTACAGCCTGTCTATTTTTCCGTAAAACACGTTATTAGATTCTTTTGATTCAGTAGCAACTTTTGCGATGACTACAATAATGGTTAGGTCGATGGTAAAAATACGTTACTAACTATTAACATTTCACCTATCGTACTAGCTGCCTTATGTAACAAAATTCTTATGAATAAACCTACACTTAGCTTCATAAACAAATGCAACCTTACCTCCGGATATCAATTTATGAATGCGTATTATGTACCATTGTCTTGACACGCTCTTAAAGCCTTTCTTTTTTTTAATAATAACAGAAGAAGAATTGTATGCTTTGTCAGTCAAACAAGCCGAGCGGTTCTAGGCGCTGCAGTCCGGAACTGCGGGACTGCTACGGTCGCAGGTTCGAATCCTGCCTCGGGCATGGTTGTGTGTGATGACCTTAGGTTAGTTAGGTTTAAGTAGTTCTAATTTCTAGGGGACTGATGACCTAAGATGTTAAGTCCCTTAGTGCTCCGAGCCATTTTTGAATGATTTCTTTTTGTCTTCCTTACGATTATAATCCGTTCAGGTAGCTGATTCTTCCATATCTTGTGAAGGTAGAGAAGTTAAACAACTCCGCAACTCTTATTTGTAGCGTGATGACTGGGTGTTGTGTGATGTCCTTAGGTTAGTTAGGTTTAAGTAGTTCTAAGTTCTAGGGGACTGATGACCATAGATGTTAAGTCCCATAGTGCTCAGAGCCATTTAAACCATTTTTTTTCTTATTTGTAGTGCCGGAGACATATTAGTCAAAATGTTTATAGAACTCAGCATACGGCTGAAATTATTTCAGAAAATTGCGCAAGGGCAAAACTCACAGTTTGACCTGTTTCCCTTGTGTGGTAGATTCAAATGTGTTGCCTTGATACGTACTACAGAATGTGCCTAATTTCTTGTGTGAAGATGACATCCGTGGTTTACCGATTTTTACTGCGTATTTTTGTATAGAAAACAAAAGGTCGGACTCGTCTGGTTCTAATACAGAATAGTGAGGAGCGAGAAACACTGTGGCGGGATTATTACACCGATAGTAAGAAAATGCATCATATTATTTTTCATTGCATATGGAAACACTATTAACTATTACATAACTGACAAGTGCAGTACTTCATTTTACAAAGAAGAACCTGGTATCATTTCGTGCACAGTACGTATCGCTCATCAGCAAAAGTGTTCCAGGATGTACTCATGCACTATGTGATCAAATGTATCCGGACACCTGGCTGAAAATGACCTACAAGTTCGTGGCGCCCTCCATCGGTAGTGCAAGAATTCAACATGGTCTTGATCCACCCTTAGCCTCGATGATAGCTTCCACTCTTGCAGGCATACGTTCAATCAGATGCTGGAAGGTTTCTTGGGGAATGGCAGCTCATTCTTCACGGAGAGCTACACTGAGGAGAGGTGTCGATGCCAGTCGGTGAGGACTGGCACGAAGTCGACGTTCCAAAACGTTCCAAAGGTGTTCTGTAGGATTCAGGTCAGGACTCTGTGCAGGCCAGTCCATTACAGGGATGTTATTGTCGTGGAATCACTCCGCCAAAGGTCGTGCATTATGAACAGGTGCAAGATGGTGCTTAAAACATCAATGTAGGCCTGTGCTGTGACAGTGCCACGCAAAACAACAAGGTGTTCAAGGCCCCTCCATGAAAACATGACCACCCATAACACCACCTCCTCCTAATTTTACTGTTGGCACTACACACGCTGGCAGATGACGTTCAAAAGGCAGTCACCATACTCACACCCTGCCATCGGATTGCCACATTGTGTGCCGTGATTCGTCACTGCACACAACGTTTTTCCACTGTTCAATCGTCCAATGTTTACGCTCCTTACACCAAGCGAGGCTTCGTTTGGAATTTACCGGGGTGATGTGTGGCTTATGAGCAGCAGCTCGGCCATGAAATCCAAGTTTTCTCACCTCCCGCCTAACTGTCATAGTACTTTCAGTGGATCCTGATGCAGTTTGGAATTCCTGTGTTATGGTCTGGATATGTGTCTGCCTATTACACATTAAGACCCTCTTCAACTTCGGCGGTCTCTGTCAGTCAACAGACGCGGTCGGTCTGTACTCTTTTGTGCTGTACGTGTCCCTTCACGTTTTCAGTTCATAATGACATCGGAGACAGTGGAACTAGGGATGTTTAGGAGTGTGGAAATCTCGCGTACAGACGTATGACGCAAGTGTCGCTCAATCGTCTGATCACGTTCGAAGTCAGTGAGTTCCGCGGAGCGCCCCATTCTGCTCTCTCACACCATGTCTAATGACTGCTGAGGTCGCTGATATGAATTACCTGGCAGTAGGTGGCAGCACACTGCATCTAATATGAAAAAAAACATATGTTTTTGGGGGTGTCCGGATACTTTTGATCACATAGGGTGCCTACAAAAAACTTTAAGCTTAGAGTACCCATTTAAAGTGTAATCAATAATTATTCACACAGTACTAATAACAGAAGACATGTTGCGTTCCAAAAAAATCGCTGGTAGGTATTCTCGCAACTATTTTCCCATTGTGTTACGCTTGAGCGAGGTGTCTGAGACTCCCGTTTTCCTGTCTCAAAGTACTTAGTTTAGTTTCCTCTATCACATGTTTTTATTTTTATTTATTTTTTTTACACTCAATATGTCACGCTTCCTTGACACTTTGACAAAGCGGCTCTGCACGAAGAATATCCATCGTATAAACTAATTATTTTAGATCTTTCCATATATAAAATTCAAGCGAGTTGAATCTGGAAGGACGCGTAGACCACGGATCTGGCTCTCCGCTTGCTACCTATCTATAATTGTAATTAAAAGCTAGTACATCTCTGACAATGTAATTTAAATGTGCTGTTTCCTGATCATGCATAAATAAGTTCTTTGTTATTATTACAAGGAGACGTGTTAGAATATTCTCAACGAATTCCATGTGCACATTGTCCCTCACAACTTAGAACTACTTAAACCTAACTAACCTAAGGACATCACACGCATCCATGCCCGAGGCAGGATTCGAACCTGCGACCGTAGCGATCGCGTGGTTCCAGACTGAAGCGCCTAGAACCGCTCAGCCACAACGGCCGGCGACTGAACAAAAGACCGTCAGTAAAAACAATCAAGTGCAGGAGAAGGACTTGGTAAGGACATTCGACAAGACATTTTGGAAAGAATTAACCAGACCAAAGACCAGAGCAAATTCAAGCTATTAGAAGAAATTAGGACAAATTTGCTATCAACCAAAACTAAAATGAAGACAAAAGAATGGAAAATAGTAATGTTCCCGAAAAGTTATAGGAGGATTTGGAAGAATGTAGAAAAACAGAGACACTCTGCAATTGTATGTCCTGGTAAAATGTATAGTTATTGTAAGCAGTGTCGATTCCAAACAGATCTCGGACTCCTCGTTTATAGAGCGGAAATCTAACGGAGTTTAAAGTGGTAATGTCCAGCAGAAAGCTTCCCCTAAATATTGCTTAAATAGCTTCTTCGATAAACATTACCAGTTGTTCAACCGTAATCTAAGTCGTCGGTCGGAAGTAGACACTTCCCCATAGATATAAGTAGTTCTTTTTCCATAGAAAGTAGAAAGCATAAAGTGCAAAAATTTCTGTGGGCCCTCTGAGAACAAATTAAGAAAAAGATTACTGAAGTAGTGGATGTGGAATTTGTTGCTGCAACATGAACTCTGCGGAGACGAGAAGAGCAACATTTAGAACCTTTCGAAATAAGCATCAGTCGTAAGATAGAATTGGTAACTTGGAAAGACTGAATAAGGAATAAGTAGGTCTTAGGAGAGTGAATGAAAAAAGACTTACTAAAGACAGTTAAAAATTGCCATAATCATTAAGCTCTTTACAAATTCATGTATCTCTGAGACAATATGCCGAAGGCTTAGACACACATGAAATATACGAGGGTTGGAACTTAAATAGTGGCAACTATTTATTCACAACCGATACAAAAGAGTTACATGATCGCACCTGTTACTGTCCTTCAAAGTAGTCACCAGCGCTGTATAGAACTCGTTGCCAGCGATGTGGAAGGCGTAGTATACCGTTAGCAGAGCCTGTTCTGTTGATTGTGCGAATGGAACGGTCTAAAATTATGGTGATTCTCGTGTACGACTGTGATGGTGTTAGCCTAAGGCATTACGTTCCTCCATGGCAGACCGTCAATGTATTACTGTTCTTTATTGGAGCATCACCTGCGACCAGCTTTGCGAAAGAAGCGGCGACACTTTCTGCGCAACCCACCCATCATTTTGTACGACAATGCGCGGGAGCATACAGCGCAAGCTGTGGCTGCTCTGTTCGGTCTATGGGACTTAAGTCCTTGTGACTTCGATTTGATTCCGAAGATGAAGGAACCACTTCGTGGCATTCGCTTCAGAACTGTTCCAGAGATTCGACAGGCAGTAGACCTCTCCGGTCGCACCATCAACAGAACTGGCTCTGCTAACGGTATACTACGCCTTCCACATCGCTGGCAATGGGTTCTACACAACGCTGGTGACTGCTTTGAAGGACAGTAACAGGTGCAAACATGTAACTCTTTTGTATCGGTTGTGAATAAATAGTTGCCACTTTTTAAGTTCCAACCCTCGTAGATTCGGAAGAAATCTATGTTATGTCATGTAACAACCTCTCGACATGTAGTAGTATATTTTTCGCTCTGAAAAGTTAGTAGTTTTAACTGAAACGTCAGTTTTGAAATTATCTACTGTCGGACACCTTAAAATGAATCTGACCCCTGCTTTACATAAAAATATTTTTCAGCAGGTCTCTCTACCTCTGTTATATCGGATGTCTCCTGATTTCGCATTATGATTCTTAACAACCTGTTGTAACACCAAATTTCAAATGTTTCCTGTCTGTTCTTCTCAACCCTATCTAGTGAACATATTTCAGTTTCGTGTAGTGCTCTGTTTTAAGAATATGGTTTTCAACTTTTTTTTCTCAATCGATGTCTGAGTTTTGTCTAGCATTTCCTTTTTTCTCAAGCAAGCCTTCTCTGTCTCGCCTTTGTGGCAGTTTCTGTCTCTCTTGCATTTCCATTTTATGTCACTTTCTTCTTTGTACCATATTATTCCTTGTTCCGAAGTTTAGAATAGTCTTATTCTCGTTTCTGCGGGCTGTCATTCCTTTTAATTTATTTGTTTTCGAACCGGATTCTACGGTAATTGCTATTAACAGTTTTTGTAAGTCGTCTTTATTATCAGCCGGGGTTATAATGTCATCTGTGAATGCTTTTTTTTATATTATTTCACTTTGCGCATTTACTCATGTCTCCGAATATTTCCTCCTGTTTTCTTGGTGCTTGTTCTACATACTTGTCAAACAGTAATGGTTATCATCTACAGCCCTCTCGACAGCTTTTTTAAATACGTGGGTTAGCCTTTACAGTTTTTCATTTTTATCATTAACAATTACGTTACGCAGATCTTATCAATTCTTCGGTCTTACTTTCCACATGGGCTAAATATCTAACACCACGAAAAGCGAGGCTTAATTTTTAATACTTCGTAAAACTGAAACTTATTGGTGGATTAGCAGTTTTTGTTGAAGCGAGAGTCGATCCTGGACCCCTGACTTTCACAGGCAAATGCTCTTAACGATTTTTTCCACTTCTTATTGTAAAAAGTGCTGGAAACTGAAAAGCTCCCGTGCATCAAACTTTTCAGCATTTTCCGCGAGATGGAGATGCAGGCAGATGAGAAAGCGGAACGCGATACGGGGATCAGGTCACAGATCTATCCGAGCCCAGTCTGTCAGCTTCAGTTGTGCCAGAACTCTGTGTATTCGTCGCAGTTTTAATCTCTCAGGAATATTCATAATGGCGCATGCTCTACTACAGAGCGAAACATTCATTCTGAAATGGTTAAAGTGACTATAATTTTTAAACAGAAAGTCTTAGTTCCTTAAATATATTAAACAGCTTAAGACATTTCTTGCAGTGTTATATCCGAACTAACTTTTATAAACAGATCTTTGCCAATTACAAAATACGTTAAGAACAGATATTTTACTGAACAGAAAAGGTAGTAATACGTTCTGTATTTACACACTATATTTGAACGACTTTTTGTTTCGGTATTTGTTAAGATGTTTCTCTCACAGGAATCCATTACTAAATCTTCTCACATGCACGCATTACGAAAGTAAATGATTTAAGACTGCTGTTAAACGAGAAATTCATTCATCATTTTTTCGTTAGTGGTATTCACTTATTAAAATACCTTCTAAATATATCAGAGATGTATCGTACACTCGAGCGGATACATTTTCATTTGTCTACCTTCGAATTACCTACAAGGTTGATTTATTTTCCTTTGTTTTATGTACCATTTCTTTGTCATTGCATACAGCAGATTCGGGTGTTTCCGCCAACATGCCAGTAATTACAAATCCGTCTTGTCCGTTGAAAATAACGTCCTGTATGCAAATTGTTACCGTCAACAGAATAACAGTGTGCTTTCGGAGGAGAAGGAACAATATTAATCAGTTTAATGAACGAACTAGCAGAAAGCTTCAAAGATAGTCTCGTAACTAATTAAGATATTTCTGTGTCGGCAGGATCTGTTGTGTAGGTGTACGTGAACAATCGAGGTAATAGCCAGCAGTGAGAAAGGGTCTTTTCGAGAAAGCAAATCAGCAATTATTCAAATCTGCGCGAACAATACGGAGCCATGAATAGGGCGGCTTGTGAAAGCTTCCCGCTGTTCGCGGGTTGACTGCCTCTGCCCAACCCAGCTCGCTGACATTACCCCCTGATGTCTGTGGAACTTGCTCTTAAGTTTACTGCGCGACCCTACTGTGCAGGGACAATAGCAGTTCAAAAAATCGAAATTTTAAACTACGCGCAGCCACTGTACAGCGCATTAGACTTTGACTAATGCACCAGTGACCCCTACGCGAAGTTAGCGGGTTCGAATTCTAGTAGTGGGAAAACTTTCATCAAAGGCAAACCGGAGAGAGTTGATACCTACATACACTATCTGATGAAAAGTATCCGTATACCCCCCCAAAAAATACGTTTTTACTATGACAGTTAGGCGGGAGGTGAGAAAACGTGGATTTTATGGTCGAGCCGCTGCTCATAGGCCACATATCACGCCGGTAAATACCAAACGAAGCCTCGCTTGGTGTAAGAAGCGTAAACATTGGACGATTGAACAGTGGAAAAACGTTGGGTGAAGTGACAAATCACGGTGCACAATGTGGCGATCCGATGGCAGGGTGTGGGTATGGCGAATACCCGGTGAACGTCATCTGCCAGCGTGTGTAGTGTTAACAGTAAAATTCGGAGGCGGTGGTGTTATGGTGTGGTAGTGTTTTTCATGGAGGGGATTTGCACCCGTTGTTGCTTTGCGTGGCATTATCACAGCACAGGCCTACATTGATGTTTTAAGCACCTTTTTGCTTCCCACTGTTGAAGAGCAATTCGCTGGATGGCGATTGCATCTTTCAACACGATCGAGCGCCTGTTCATAATGCACGGCCTGTGGCGGAGTGATTACACGACAATAACATCCCTGTAATGGATTGGCCTGCACAGAATCCTGACCTGAATGTAATAGAACACCTTTGGGATATTTCGGAACGCCGACTTCGTGCCAGGCCTCACCGACTGACATCGATACCTCTCCTCAGAGCAGCACTCCTTGAAGAATGGGCTGCCATTCCCCGAGAAACCTTCCAGCACCTGATTGAACGTATGCCTGCAAGAGTGGAAGCTGTCATCAAGGTTAAGGGTGGACCAACACCATACTGAATTCCTGCATTACCGATGGAGGGCGCCACAGACTTGTAAGTCATTTTCAGCCAGGTGTCCGGATACTTTTGATCACATAGTGTATACAACAGCTGATCAAAATTATGCTGACACATATTAGTGGTCATTAATGTAGTATGTGTTCATCCTTTGCCCTTGTGACTTCTTGAAGTCTACTGGGGAACAGTTTCAATAAGATGTTTGAATAGCAACTGATTCTTCCTCAAGAGCTTAAACCAGAGAAGGTAGTGATGTAGGATGCATGCGTCTGGAACGAAGACGTGTTTCTAACTCTTCGCAAAGGCGTTCCTCTGGATTCAGGTCGAGACTCTGGGCAGAGCATTCCATTTCAGGAATGTTATTCTCTATAAACCATTGTCTCACAGATGCTACGTTATGAGAGGATGCATTGTCATGCTGATACAATCAGTCGTCGTCCCCGAACTGTTCCTCCACTCTAAGCTGTATACAGTGCTGCAAAATGGGTTCATGTCCTGCATTTAGCGTTTTCTTAAGCTCAATCAGAGGGCCACACCCTAACCACCCAAAATACTCCATACCGCAACACAACCTCCACCGAACTTCACTGTTGGCACAACAGATAATGGTAAGTAACGCTCTGGAGGCAATCGCCAATCCAAATTCTTCCATCAGATTACCACAGCGTATATCGTCATTTATCACTCCAAATCATTCGTTTCCAGTCATCCAGCGTCTAATGACGTCGCACTTAACACCACCTCCAACGTCTCTTAGCGCTGACAACAGAAACGTGTGGCGTATGAGGTGCTGTCCGACCATTGTAACCCATTCTTCTTAACTTGCTACGCCCAGTCATTGTGCTAGCTGGGCTGCTCGCAGCACTTTGTAACTTACAAGTAATTCCTTCCGCTGATTCCCTGCGATTTATACAACCACCCCACGCAATGCTCGACGGTCCCCGTCCATCAGTACATAACATCCGTCTGGTCTTGGTTTAGCTGTGGAGGCTCCTTTTCGTTTTACTTCGCTCTCACATCACTAACAGTCGACTTGGGCTGAGCTCTCCCGAGCGACCCATCCTACTGTTACTGCTTCTCTACTGACAAAAAAATACTCCCCGCCTCCTTCTATACTGGGGGATGCGCCTCTCCTGACATCTAGCGGTCATTTCCGCACTACATAGTGTTGTGTGGACACATTGATCAGTGTGTACAGTTTGCTGTCATTACTAAGAACTGTTGGAGTACTGGATTACCATACGAGCTTCTGAAGTAGTGTGCTCCTCGTCTTTCTCTGGATCACCTCTACCTACTATATTAATCGTATTTGTTAACGGCACATTTAAAACACACACTCGTAAATGAGGCAGAATTTGGACCTGCAGCTCAACTTACAAGGCAGCGACGCCGAGAACACAAAGGTCATCTATGCTAGAGTTAATTGCTGTATTTCGTAAACGGCTTCGCAGCATAGCTGGATGTGATGGATACAGATAGAAACTGTTGGCATTGCACATCTGGCGATTTCGGCACACGTCTGGCCACTCATGGCAGTGAACAGTTACTGTGTGGACATCAACAGTTCATCCAAATTGATATTCGTCTTCAGTATAAGCTTAATCAACGAAACACGCCTGAAAAAAGAGCGGCGTACTCTGCTGCTGACAGCCCGCCTTGTGTAAGGTGCTAAAAATAACAATAAAGAAAAATACGCCTGAAAAGAGTCTAGTGTTGAGAAACTGTCGTAAGAATTTCAGATTAAAAATACAGTATGAAGCTCACGAGCGTACGCTTTCTTCATATTACCGAAACATTGTTGGTATTACTAAATACGATCCTTTGTTAACTCTCGGTACAGAATTTTCGACACCTGGAATATCAACCAGACAACAACTAAATTTTCAGTATTTCACTATCTCTAAAACGTTTACAAACGTGATATTTCTTGATTTGCGGAAAACAGTAGTAGTAAGGAAAAACGGAAGACTAGGGTTCCGCACCGCATAGGCGTAATGGTCATTATAGAATGAGCTTGAGCTCATACTGGAGAAGGAAATAGACCGCACTCTTTTAAAAGTAAACAACCCGACATGCGCCTTAAACGATTTAGGGAGACAACTGAAAACCTAAATCCGGATGGCCAGACGGTGATTTGACCCTCAATCCTCCTGAATACGAGCCCAGTGTCTTAACCGCTGTGCTACTCCAGTCAGTAAAATATAGGGATAGTCACTAGTTCCTGGATCAAGAGGGCTCGAAAAATTCATATTCACATGCAACTTCTCATAATCCCTATTCACAGTTTCTAACGTCTGAACAGTGCATGTACAGTGTCCGGATCCGCATTGTCCTGTACCAAAACAATGCCATATCTCAGTTTTCTACGTCAAAGCTTCTAAATGGAGCCTCCGTTTCGAAATTACTTGGAAGCATATCTCAGACGTTGTAGACACTCGAACTCGGGACCTTTGCCTTTCGCGGGCAAGTGCTCTACCATCTGAGCTACCGAAGCGCGACTCACCCGTGATCCCCACAGCTTTACTTCTGCCAGTATCTCGTCTCCTACCTTCCAAACTTTCAAACTTTACAGAAGCTCTCCTGCGAACCTGCCAGGAAGTTTCATATCAGCGCACACTCCGCTGCAGAGTGAAAATCTCATTCTGGAAACATCCCCCACGCTGTGGCTAAGCCATGTCTCTGCAGTATCCTTTCTTTCAGGAGTGCTAGTTCTGCAAGATTCGCAGGAGAGCTTCCGTAAAGTTTGGAAGGTAGGAGACGAGATACCGGCAGAAGTAAAGCTGTGAGGACCGGGCGGGAGTCGTGCTTCGGTAGCTCAGATGGTAGAGCACTTGCCCGCGAAAGGCAAAGGTCCCGAGTTCGAGTCTCGGTCGGGCACACAGTTTTAATCTGCCAGGAAGTTTCATATCAGCGCACACTCCGCTGCAGAGTGAAAATCTCATTCTGGATTTATCACTGTTTCATTCACACGCTTGATACAGGCCGCTGCCTGAATGACCGGACTTCTACTTCTCTCCTCATCGAGCACGTTCCGACGGCCTTCCCTAAAGCGTCACTTTCCCTTCACTCATTGCTGATGGCCCATATATGTCTCATTGCGAATTTCTATCGCCTAATTCCCACATACAATGCGATATCGAATCATCGTTAAAACTAACTCAAATGAGGTGAGAATGCTTATTTTCCCATTCATCTTAACTCGCCACCTCACGATGTGAAAATAACAATAGAATAAGGATACTGGATTTCTCTTTCACAGAGATTCTTTGCGTGTTATACTGTCATCGAATGTTCAATCTGACCACCGTAGGCATTCATATTTTCTAGCCATTGGCCCTTACTTTTGGGAGGTGTTTCGTATATTATGAAGGTCACATAATCCATATAATTCCGGCATCAGCAGTCACCTCTACGGCGATCTCTTCATAATTGGAAAGATGACTTTTTGTTACCAGGAGAGATCGTTTCTGTCTATGAATAACCTAGAAAATTTCCGCTCGTGTCGTCCGAGATTGACGGGGTACCAAATCTGACGGGAACACGAAGTTGGCCCACATCTTGTTGACAGCTTTTTCATTATTTCTACTCAATCGTCTGGCATTGTACATGTCTTGTAGCTGCAGATAACAACGCTCGCGCCTTCGAGTGAAACTAATTTCTCTACGTGGCCACTTAATGAACATTATCTGGTTCTATGTGTCTTCAGCAAGCGGACCGAACTAATGAGGTCACTGTGGATACCATTGCTGCAACGGCGCGGAAAGCGGAACACCACGCGTCGTCTGCCCTACTATGATGTCTACGAAAGTTACGCTTTCAATGGCCTCACATAATGCATTTAATACATTCTGCGCCTTCAATTTCGTGCTTTGTCGTACACGGATTTGGGACCTCTGAGTCGGGTGGCATCTTAATGCAGAGACCGACATGAATGACACAGTCGCCTTAGTAACGATACAGGAGATGCTAATCTAGGTTTTCCATCATTTCTCGTGAATATCGAAGCAGTTTCTATTAGGGCACAAGTTATCAGAATGTGGGTAACTAATCGCAAAGGAACAACGAAGCAAAGAAAAGTAAAATGAGATCACATCTCAAATTTTTTGCTGGCGTCTCTATACACCGCATCCTGTTGAGTACGTTTATCGAACGTACTATGAGTAATCTATAGCCTGTGGAATTATTTCACAATGTTCTTAAAGGTATCAAGAACAGTTTCGGTAGATTAGTTTTCTGAAAAAGACTTCCTGTTGTTAACCACCTCCAAGTTTCACGTAAGAGACTTGACGTTCAAGAGATTTTGTTATACGAGGTGCATTCAAGTTCTAAGGCCTCCGATTTTTTTTCTAATTAACTACTCACCCGAAATCGATGAAACTGGCGTTACTTCTCGACGTAATCGCCCTGCAGACGTACACGTTTTTCACAACGCTGACGCCATGATTCCATGGCAGCGGCGAAGGCTTCTTTAGGAGTCTGTTTTGACCACTGGAAAATCGCTGAGGCAATAGCAGCACGGCTGGTGAATGTGCGGCCACAGAGAGTGTTTTTCATTGTTGGAAAAAGCCAAAAGTCACTAGGAGCCAGGTCAGGTGAGTAGGGAGCATGAGGAATCACTTCAAAGTTGTTATCACGAAGAAACTGTTGCATAACGTTAGCTCGATGTGCGGGTGCGTTGTCTTGCTGAAACAGCACACGCGCAGCCCTTCCCGGACGTTTTCGTTGCAGTGCAGGAAGGAATTTGTTCTTCAAAACATTTTCGTAGGATGCACCTGTTACCGTAGTGCTCTTTGGAACGCAATGGGTAAGGATTACGCCCTCGCTGTCCCAGAACATGGACACCATCATTTTTTCAGCACTGGCGGTTACCCGAAATTTTTTTGGTGGCGGTGAATCTGTGTGCTTCCATTGAGCTGACTGGCGCTTTGTTTCTGGATTGAAAAATGGCATCCACGTCTCATCCATTGTCACAACCGACGAAAAGAAAATCCCATTCATGCTGTCGTTGCGCGTCAACATTGCTTGGCAACATGCCACACGGGCAGCCGTGTGGTCGTCCGTCAGCATTCGTGGCACCCACCGGGATGACACTTTTCGCATTTTCAGGTCGTCATGCAGGATTGTGTGCACAGAACCCACAGAAATGCCAACTCTGGAGGCGATCTGTTCAACAGTCATTCGGCGATCCCCCAAAACAATTCTCTCCACTTTCTCGATCGTGTCGTCAGACCGGCTTGGGCGAGTCCGAGGTTGTTTCGGTTTGTTGTCACACGATGTTCTGCCTTCATTAAACTGTCACACCCACGAACGCACTTTCGACACATCCATAACTCCATCACCACATGTCTCCTTCAACTGTCAATGAATTTCAATTGGTTTCACACCACGCAAAGTCAGAAAACGAATGATTGCACGCTGTTCAAGTAAGGAAAACGTCGCCATTTTAAGTATTTAAAACAGTTCTCATTCTCGCCACTGGCGGTAAAATTCCATCTGCCGTATGGTACTGCCATCTCTGGGACGTATTGACAATGAACGCGGCCTCATTTTAAAACAATGCGCATGTTTCTATCTCTTTACAGTCCGGAGAAAAAAAATCGGAGGCCTTGGAACTTGAATGCACCTCGTAAAATGCTATGAACTATTCTGTTACGAAATTATTACATCTATTAGTCAATTATATAAGATAGATCAGCCAGTAGCAGAATTACTTTAAGGGACACACATACAGCTGATTCTGCTTCAGACGTAAAATTCAAACTAGTAACGATGTAAAATGGCTCTGAGCACTATGGGACTCAACATCTTAGGTCATAAGTCCCCTAGAACTTAGAACTACTTCAACCTAACTAACCTAAGGACATCACACACACCCATGCCCGAGGCAGGATTCGAACCTGCGACCGTAGCAGTCCCGCGGTTCCGGACTGCAGCGCCAGAACCGCTAGACCACCGCGGCCGGCAGTAACGATGTACAAATGGTACAAACACATGGATAATACACTTACGTGCCAAAGAAACTGAAATAAGCATGCGTATTCAAATCCAGAGATATGTAAACAGGCAGAATACGGCGCTGCGGTCCGCAATGCCTATATAAGACATGTGTCTGGCGCTGTTGTTATATCGGTTACTGCTGCTACAATGACAGGTTATCAAGATTTAAGTGAGGTCAGCGCACTAGCGATGGGAAACAGCATTTACGAAGTAGCGATGAAGGGGGTATTTTCCCGCACGATCATTTCACATTGATTATCAGAGTAGCTCATCAGAAGATTATCTTGGGAATTTGTCACCGTATAGGGTAGGGTAAACATAGTCATGTGTAGGGACTGTGGTTGTTGTGGCGGACGCAAGGAGAATTGGCCACTCTTCGGGGGCGGGTGGAGGCTTTGTCTGTTAGGCTCATCGAGCTCGAGGCGCAGGCGTCGGCTCGTAGTGGCGTTGGGGCAACTGTGGTGAGACCTATGCCTACTTCGGTGGCCTTGGAATCACATGGAACCCCTGATGTCGCTGCGTCTTCCGGCAGTGAGCATCTTACCGGTCAGCCATCACTCCAGGGTGAATGGCGGACAGTGGTGGGCTCTCGCGTGCCTGGCCGAAAGGCGAAGGTGGGATCTGGCCGCGTGGCAGCTGCCTTACCCCTTTCCAACAGGTACGGGGTGCTTCCTAGTGGTGATGACATCGTTTCCGAGCCACCACAGGATGCCTCGCCTGTTGGGCCAGTGGCCGATTCTCCGGCAAGGTCCCGACAGTCACAGAGGGCGGGCCTATTAGTTATAGGGAGCTCCAACGTTAGGCGGGTTATGGAGCCCCTCAGGAAAATAGCGGGTAGGTCGGGGAAGAATGCCAGTGTGCACTCGGTGTGCTTGCCGGGGGGTCTCGTCCGTAATGTGGAGGAGGCCCTTCCGGCAGCTATTGAACGCACTGGGTGTGACCGGCTGCAGATAGTAGCACATGTCGGAACGAATGACGCCTGCCGCTTGGGTTCTGAGGCCATCCTTGGTTCCTTCCGGCGGCTGGCTGATTTGGTGAAGACAACCAGCATCGCACGCGGAGTGCAAGCTGAGCTTAATATCTGCAGCATAGTGCCCAGAGTCGATCGCGGTCCTCTGGTTTGGAGCCGTGTGGAGGGTCTAAACCAGAGGCTCAGACGACTCAGCGACTATAATGGTTGCAAATTCATCGACCTCCGTTATTGGGTGGAGAACTGTAGGGCCCCCCTAGACAGGTCAGGCGTGCACTACACACCGGAAGCAGCTACTAGGGTAGCAGAGTACGTGTGGCGTGCACACGGGGGTTTTTTAGGTTAGAGGGACCCCCCCTTGGGCGAAACGATAAAATACCTGACGGCTTACCAGAGAGGACATTATCATCGTTGATAAAGAACGTCCGTCCTCAGAGACCAAAAACAGGAAAAGTTAACGTAATATTGGTAAACTGCAGGAGTATCCAGGGCAAGGTTCCTGAATTAGTATCTCTTATTGAAGGAAATAGTGCGCATATAGTATTAGGAACGGAAAGTTGGTTAAAACCGGAAGTGAACAGTAACGAAATCCTAGACACAGAATGGAATATATACCGCAAGGATAGGATAAACGCCAATGGTGGAGGAGTATTTATAGCAGTAAAGAATTCAATAATATCCAGTGAAGTTATTAGCGAATGCGAATGTGAAATAATCTGGGTTAAGCTAAGTATCAAAGGTGGGTCAGATATGATAGTCGGATGCTTCTATAGACCACCTGCATCAGCAACCGTAGTAGTTGAGCGCCTCAGAGAGAACCTGCAGAACGTCGTGAAGAAGTTTCGTGATCATACTATTGTAATAGGGGGAGACTTCAATCTACCAGGTATAGAATGGGATAGTCACACAATCAGAACTGGAGCCAGGGACAGAGACTCTTGTGACATTATCCTGACTGCCTTGTCCGAGAATTACTTCGAGCAGATAGTTAGAGAACCAACTCGTGAAGCTAACGTTTTAGACCTCATAGCAACAAATAGACCGGAACTTTTCGACTCCGTGAATGTAGAAGAGGGTATCAGTGATCATAAGTCAGTGGTTGCATCAATGACTACAAGTGTAATAAGAAATGCCAAGAAAGGAAGGAAAATATATTTGCTTAACAAGAGTGATAGGGCACAAATCGCAGAATATCTGAGTGACCACCATCAAACGTTCATTTCTGAGGAAGAGGATGTGGAACAAAAATGGAAAAAATTCAGAAACATCGTCCAGTACGCCTTAGATAAGTTCGTACCGACTAAGGTCCAAAGCGAGGGGAAAGATCCACCGTGGTATAACAATCATGTACGAAAGGTACTACGGAAACAAAGAAAGCTTCATCATAGGTTTAAGAGTAGTCGAATCATAGCTGATAAGGAAAAGCTGAACGAAGCGAAAAAGAGCGTAAAGAGAGCAATGAGAGAAGCATTCAACGAATTCGAACATAAAACATTGGCAAACAATCTAAACAAGAACCCTAAAAAGTTTTGGTCATATGTAAAATCGGTAAGCGGATCTAAATCCCCTATTCAGTCACTCGTTGACCACGATGGCACCGAAACAGAGGACGACCGAAGAAAGGCAGAAATACTGAATTCAGTGTTCCGAAACTGTTTCACTGCGGAAAATCGTAACACGGTCCCTGACTTCAGCCGTCGCACGGACGCCAAAATGGAAAATATTGAAATAAACGATATCGGAATTGAAAAACAACTGCTATCACTTAGTAGCGGAAAAGCATCCGGACCAGACGAGATACCCTTAAGATTCTACAGTGATTATGCTAAAGAACTTGCCCCCTTTCTATCAGCAATTTATCGTAGATCGCTGGAAGAACGTAAAGTACCTAGCGACTGGAAGAAAGCGCAGGTCGTTCCCATTTTCAAGAAGGGTCATAAATCAGATGCGAATAATTATAGGCCTATTTCGCTTACGTCAATCTGTTGTAGAATAATGGAACATGTTTTGTGTTCTCGTATTATGACGTTCTTAGATAATACAAATCTCCTTCATCATAACCAACATGGATTCCGCAAACAGAGATCATGTGAAACTCAGCTCGCCCTATTTGCCCAAGAAATTCACAGTGCCGTAGACACTGGCGAGCAGATTGATGCCGTATTCCTGGACTTCAGGAAGGCATTTGATACGGTTCCGCACTTACGTTTAATGAAAAAAATACGAGCTTACGGAATATCGGACCAGGTTTGTGATTGGATTCAGGATTTCCTAGAAGAAAGAACACAACATGTCATTCTTAACGGTTCAAAATCTGCAGATGTAGAGGTAATTTCGGGAGTACCGCAAGGAAGCGTGATAGGACCTTTATTGTTTACAATATACAAAAATGACTTAGTTGACAACATCGGTAGCTCCGTGAGGCTATTTGCAGATGACACGGTTGTCTACAAGAAAGTAGCAACATCAGAAGACTCGTACGTACTCCAGGAAGACCTGCAGAGGATTAATGCATGGTGCGACAGCTGGCAGCTTTCCCTAAACGTAGATAAATGTAATATAATGCGCATATATAGGGGCAGAAATCCATTCCAGTACGATTATGCCATAGGTGGTAAATCATTGGAAGCGGTAACGACCGTAAAATACTTAGGAGTTACTATCCGGAGCGATCTGAAGTGGAATGATCACATAAAACAAATAGTGGGAAAAGCAGGCGCCAGGTTGAGATTCATAGGAAGAATTCTAAGAAAATGTGACTCATCGACGAAAGAAGTAGCTTACAAAACGCTTGTTCGTCCGATTCTTGAGTATTGCTCATCAGTATGGGACCCTTACCAGGTTGGATTAATAGAAGAGATAGACATGATCCAGCGAAAAGCAGCGCGATTCGTCATGGGGACATTTAGTCAGCGCGAGAGCGTTACGGAGATGCTGAACAAGCTCCAGTGGCGGACACTTCAAGAAAGGCGTTACGCAATACGGAGAGGTTTATTATCGAAATTACGAGAGAGCACATTCCGGGAAGAGATGGGCAACATATTACTACCGCCCACATATATCTCGCGTAATGATCACAACGAAAAGATCCGAGAAATTAGAGCAAATACGGAGACTTACAAGCAGTCGTTCTTCCCACGCACAATTCGTGAATGGAACAGGGAAGGGGGGATCAGATAGTGGTACAATAAGTACCCTCCGCCACACACCGTAAGGTGGCTCGCGGAGTATAGATGTAGATGTAGATGTAGAAGTGTACCGCGAATATCCAAAATCCGGTAAAACATCAAATCTCCGACATCGCTGCAGCCTGAAAAAGGTCCTGGAAGAACGGGACCGACTACAACTGGAGAGAATCGTTCAACGTGGCAGAAGTGCAACCCTTCCGCAAACTGCTGAAGATTTCAATGGTTAGCCATCAACAAGTGCCAGCGTCCGAACTATTCGACGAAACGTCGTCGATATGGGTTTTCGGCGACGAAGGTCCACTCGTGAATTCTTGATGACTGCACGACACAAAGCTTTACGCCTCGCCTGGGTCCGTCAAAACCGACATTTGACTGTTGATGGTTCAAATGGCTCTGAGCACTATGGGACTTAACATCGATGGTCATCAGTCCCCTAGAACTTAGAACTACTTAAACCTAACTAACCTAAGGACAGCACACAACACCCAGCCATCACGAGGCAGAGAAAATCCCTGACCCCGCCGGGAATCGAACCCGGGAACCCGGCCGTGGGAAGCGAGAACGCTACCGCACGACCACGAGATGCGGGCTGACTGTTGATGACTGGAAATATGTTGCCTGGTCAGACGAGTCTCGTTTCAAATTGTATCGAGTGGATGGACGTTTACGGGTATGGAGACAGCCTCATGAACCCATGGACCCTGCATGTCAGCAGGGGACTTTTCAAGCTGGCGGAGTCTCTGTCATGGTTTGGGACGTGTGCAGTTGTAGTGGTATGGGACCCCTGATACGTCTAGATACGACTCTGACAGGTGACATGTACGTAAGCATCCTGTCTGATCACCTGCATCCATTCATTTCCGTTGTGCATTCCGACGGACTTGGGCAATTCCAGCAGGAGAATGCCACACCCCTCACGTCCATAATTGCTGCAGAGCGGCTCCAGGAACACTCTTCTGAGCTTAAACTCTTCCACTGGACACCAAACTCCCCTGAAATGAACATTATGGAGCATATCTCTCATGCCTTGTAACGTGCTGGTCAGCAGAGATTTCCACCCCCTCGTACTCTTACGGATTTATGGACAGCCCTGCAGGATTCATGATGTCAGTTCCCTCCAGCACTGCTTCAGACATTAGTCGAATCCATGCCATGTTGTGTTCCGGCACTTCTGCGTACTCGGGGGGGCCCTACACGATATTAGGCAAGTGTACCAGTTTCTTTGGCTCTTCAGTCAGCGATATTTTGACATAGGCTGGCAAGTATTTTGTAATCAAACTTCGAAGGCAAATGGCAGTTTTCTTATGCGCTAGCGAGAAGCCGAAACCTAGTTTTGCCAACAGCTGAGCCAAAGAGATTTTTCCACTTTCTTATTCGCATACATTGTCTCTTCCAGATATTTGGTGGACACGACTTCGAACGCAGCACAAACCTCTGGATATGACGACATTTCAGCTGTTTCCGTACCACATCGCCTATTTAGCTACTCAGGCAGTTTCACATTTGGCCTCACAAGGTCGAATGCACCTTATTCGAGACCGTTCCATCCTGTAACAATTCTATCTGAGCACTAGAAATTAAACCAGGGATTTGCACCTCAGTAACTAACGACGCTAACCACTTAGCGAACGAGATGGAACTACGGTTACAATACTGTATTCACATGCGTGAGGAGAGCATCCAGAGTAATGTTTCCAGATGTGCCATTGCCAATTTACTGCCCGTTTCCTGCCCGTTTCCTGCCCATTTCCAGACTGGTGGTTTGTCACTTATGACTCTATCGTCGACTGGACGTTGGGCTCTTATCTTCCTTCCTTATTTATGCTTATCACTGAACCACTAAGTCACCTGTCAAATATTTATGGTTCGCGAAGTATTCCTCAATGTTCACCATATTAAATTTTCCAACCTTCTCAACGGGCTGATGTTCTGTCAAAGTTAAACTGTCGTTAGTCCAGTTGTTATCGCTTAACACTTTCGCGTTGATAACCGAACCCCCACCATGTTTCACTCCTAGGACGTAAACTTGACCAGAAGTTGGAAACGGTGTAGAACAGGACTCATACGACCAAATTACTTTCCTCCTTTGCGCCATGGTCTACATTACATCTACATGGATACTCTGCAAATCACATTCAAGTGCCCGGCCGGTGTGGCCGTGCGGTTCTAGGCGCTTCAGTCTGGAACCGCGTGACCGCTACGGTAGCAGGTTCGAATCCTGCCTCGGGCATGGATGTGTGTGATGTCCTTAGCTTAGTTAGGTTTAGGTAGTTCTAAGTTCTAGTGGACTGATGACCACAGATGTTAAGTCCCATAGTGCTCAGAGCCATTTTTTGAACCATCGTCACAATTCTCTATTATTCCAATCCCGTATAGTGGGCGGAAAGAACCAACACCTATATATTTTCGTACGAGCTCTGACCCTTATTTTATCATTGTGATCGTTTCTCCCTATGTAGGTCGGCGTCAACAAAATATTTTCGCATTCGGAGGAGAAATTTGGTGATTGGAATTTCGTGAAAAGATTGCTCCGCAACTGAAAACGCCTTTGTTTTAATGATATCCAACCCAAATCCTGTACCGTTTCAGTGACACCCTCTCCCATATTTCGCGATAACACAAAACGTGCTGCCCTTCTCTGAACTTCTTCGATGTACTCCGTCAGTCCTATCTGGTAAGGATCCCATACCGCGCAGCAGTATTCTAAAAGAGGACGGACAAGGGTAGTGTAGGCAGTCTCCTTAGTAGATCTGTTACATTTTCTAAGTGTCCTGCCAATAAAACGTAGTCTTTGGTTAGCCTTCCCCACAACATTTTCTATGTGTTCTTTCCAATATAAGTTGCTCGTAGTTGTAATTCATAGGTTTGTAGTTGAATTTACGGATTTCAGATATGACTGATTTATCGTGTAACCGAAGTAAACGGATTTCTTTTAGCACTCGTGCAGCTGACGTCACACTTCTCATTATTTAGGGTCAATTGCTAATTTTTGCACCATACCTACAGATATCTTTTATAAATCGTTTTGCAATTCGTTTTGATCTTCTGATGACTTTACTAGTCGATAAATAACAGCGTCTCCTGCAAACAATCTTAGCCGGCTGCTCAGATTTTCTCCCAAATCGTTTAAATAGATAAGGAACAGCAAAGGTCCTATACCACTTCCTTGGGGAACGCCAGAAATCACTTCTGTGGTCCACGTTTTATGGCGTCGGCACCACGTTTTCCTTTTACGTGTATATGTATCACCGTGTGTGGTTTTGGAATTACAGTTCACCCTGCAGTTCCCTGCTTACGGAGCCCCCTTCGGGTTGTTTTGGTGCTGACACGGTTCCCGAGTGTGACATCAGTTCTGCAGTGACTTTTGCAACTGACGTCCTCTTATTTTGTATCACAATCCTCTCCAATGAGCGCCTGTAACAGTCACTTAACACAAATTTTCGTCCCCCTTGTGGCTTAGCGGATGATTTTTACCGCTTGCCCTGTGGTACAAATCTTCGATACGATGCCTCTTGAAACACCAAACTCTTCGGCTACCTTAGTTGCTTAAGCACCCGACGTAAGAGCACCAACAATTTGCCCAGGTTCGAATGCACTTAGCCCCGACAGAGTGCACTCACGCCGGCCTCTGTGGCCGAGCGGTTCTAGGCGCTTCAGTCCTGAGCAGCGCGACTGCTACGGTAGCAGGTTCGAATCCTGCCTCAGGCATGGATGTGTGTGATGTCCTTAGGTTAGTTAGGTTTAAGTATTTCTAAGTTATAGGGGACTGATGACCTCAGATGTTAAGTCCCATAGTGCTCAGAGCCATTTGAAACATTTTTTTAGTGCACTCACAACAACACAGAACACTGCTCTGATCATTACTAACGTTTGCAACGTATGGAGGACATTGCACATATGCCGTTCGTGCTCAAATACAACAGCACAACGTGCAGACTTTGCTAGCGTCTGCATTTGTGTTCAGGTTGGCAGAGAACTCAAAGACCTGAGTCGAAACAAGGCTCCGGGAGTAGACAACATTCCATTAGAACTACTGACGGCCTTGGGAGAGCCAGTCATGACAAAACTCTACCATCTGGTGAGCAAGATGTATGAGACAGGCGAAATACCCTCAGACTTCAAGAAGAATATAATAATTCCAATCCCAAAGAAAACAGGTGTCGACAGATGTGAAAATTACCGAACTATCAGTTTAATAAGTCGCAGCTGCAAAAATACTAACGCGAATTCTTTACACACGACTGGAAAAACTGGTAGAAGTCGACCTCGGGGAAGATCAGTTTGGATTCCGTAGAAATGTTGGAACACGTGAGGCAATACTGACCTTACGCCTTATCTTAGAAGAATGATTAAGGAAAGGCAGACCTACGTTTCTAGCATTTGCAGACTTAGAGAAATCTTTTGATAATGTTGACTGGAATACTCTCTTTTAAATTCTAAAGGTGGCAGGGGTAAAATACAGGGAGCGAAAGGCTATTTACAATATGTACAGAAACCAGATGGCAGTTATAAGAGTCGAGGGGTATGAAAAGGAAGCAGTGGTTGGGAAGGGAGTGAGACAGGGTTTTAGCCTCTCCCCGATGTTATTCAATCTGTATATTGAGCAAGCAGTAAAGGAAACAAAAGAAAAATTCGGAGTAGGTATTAAAATCCATGGAGAAGAAATAAAAACTTTGAGGTTCGCCGATGACATTGTAATTGTGTCAGAGACAGCAAAGGACTTGCAAGAGCAGTTGAACGGAATGGACAGTGTCTTGAAAGGAGGATATAAGATGAACATCAACAAAAACAAAACGAGGATTATGGAATGTAGTCGAATTAAGTCGGGTGATGCTGAGGGAATTAGATTCGGAAGTAAGACACTTAAAGTATTTGATAAGTTTTGCTGTTTGGGCAGCAAAATAACTGATGAGGGTCAAAGTAGAGAGGATGTAAAATGTAGACTGGCTAATGCAAGGAAAGCGCTTCTGACGAAGAGAAATTTGTTAACATCGAGTATAAATTTAAGTGTCAGGAAGTCGTTTCTGAAAGTATTTGTATGGAGTGTAGCCATGTATGGAAGTGAAACATGGACGGTAAATAGTTTTGACAAGAACAGAATAGAAGCTTTCGAAATGTGGTGCTACAGAAGAATGCTGAAGATTAGATTGAGTAGATCAGGTAACTAATGAGGAGGTATTGAATAGAATAGGGGAGAAGAGGAGTTTGTGGCACAACTTGACAAGAAGAAGGGACCGGTTGGCAGGGCATGTTCTGAGGCATCAAGGGATCACAAATCTAGCATTGGAGGGCAGCGTGGAGGGTAAAAATCGTAGAGTGAGACCAAGAGATGAATACACTAAGCAGATTCAGAAGGATGTAGGTTGCAGTAAGTACTGGGAGATGAAGAAGCTTGCACAGGATAAGTAGCATGGAGAGCTGCATCAAACCAGTCTCAGGACTGAAGACCACAACAACAACAACATGCAGCTCTCGAGGTGTTTCCATATTTTTGTCCAACTGCCGTACGTAATCTCCTTCAGGGGCCACGGTCGCAGAAAGGTTGAGAATAACAGTTTCGTAGAGTCTAGAAACTCCGAAACTAGATGACTTTGAGAAGTAGCATGGAGAGCTGCATCAAACCAGTCTCAGGACTGAAGACCACAACAACAACAACATGCAGCTCTCGAGGTGTTTCCATATTTTTGTCCAACTGCCGTACGTAATCTCCTTCAGGGGCCACGGTCGCAGAAAGGTTGAGAATAACAGTTTCGTAGAGTCTAGAAACTCCGAAACTAGATGACTTTGAGAAGTAGCATGGAGAGCTGCATCAAACCAGTCTCAGGACTGAAGACCACAACAACAACAACATGCAGCTCTCGAGGTGTTTCCATATTTTTGTCCAACTGCCGTACGTAATCTCCTTCAGGGGCCACGGTCGCAGAAAGGTTGAGAATAACAGTTTCGTAGAGTCTAGAAACTCCGAAACTAGATGACTTTGAGAATCAAATGTGCAAAGAGGTGTCGGGTACTGTGGGGAAAGTCTGTTGGCGACTGAACATTTTCTTCGGTGCTTAAGGCTCAGCCAGAGAGCCCACAGCGTGGGAGTGTGATGGGCTACCGGCTCGAACACATTTCAGCCCACTAAGAGCCCATTTCTCGGTTAATGGCGAGCTTAAATCATTGCCAGCTGTTTTAAGTTAGCTGTCTAATGAGAGCTGCGAGGCGGGCAGTGGCACGGCCGCAATTAACCGGAATTGTGGCCGAGGGAGGGCGGCTGGCGTCGCCCGGAAGTACGATTGCAGATTGGCTGTGTTCGGTAACAGCTGCTTCCTGTCACCCACGTGCGCTATGCCGGTAATTACGCAGATGCTATCGGGCCTCGGACAAGACTCAAAACGCGGACACCTGGCAGCGCCGTTACACAGCGCGGGATCATTCAGCGCCACTACTGCTGCACTTCGCCAGTAATTAATGACACTCGCAAGCAGGATCGGCGTTTCCAGTCGTGCGAAAACTGAAGGGTGAGACTCTACAGTGTTTCACAAAACAATAATACTCGCCTGTCCTAATTCCAGGGTGGATCGATGCTTGTTGTTGTTGTGGTCTTCGTGCCGAAGGATGGCTTCATACAGCTCTCCACGCTTGTCTACCCTATTCAAGTCTCTTAATCTTAACATAAATGCTGTACTATGCATCCATCTGAAACTGCTAACTGCATTCAAGCCTTGGTTTTACTGTACGAATCGCCCCTTTCCCTTCACTACTTAATTAACTCCTGTGAATCTATTGCTTCTTGTAGTCAGGTTGTGTCATAAAGCTTTTTAGGGTTCTATACGATAATGGAATGTAGTCGAAATAAATCAGGTGCTGTTGAAGGAACTGGATTAGGAAATGAGACACTTAAAGTAGTACATGAGTTTTGATATTTGGGAAGCAGACGAACTGATGACTGCCGAAGTAGGGAGGATATAAATGTAGACCGGCCATGTCAAGGAAAGCGTTTCTGAAGAAGAGAAATTTGTTAACATCGAGTATAGATTTTAGCGTCAGGAAGTCTTTTCTGAAAGTATTTATGTGGAGTGTAGCCATGTATAAAAGTGAAGCATGGATGATAACTAGTATGGGTAGACCACGTAACTAATAAGGAAGTACCGAACAGAATTGGGGAGAAGAGGAATTGAAGTTAAAATCTTCTGGGTTATTAGGCCGCGTCATGGTTCTTCTAAAATGTTCGACGCCTCGACCCCTCTACTGGGGTCTCCCTCAGGATCTTTTGGTGTTCACTACTGCTAGAACACTGTAATGTCATGCAACCAACGTACCAAAATTTATAAAATGCTCTACTACAGATAACCTGATGATGGCTGTATAGCGGAAATAGGCCTATAGTTCAAATAAAAATAACAATACCCATAGCAGTGTAACTTGTTATACAAAATTTACTAATCCATTGTTGAGTTGATACAGTGCGAAGAAGTACCAACTGCGTTATTCCGAGACAGGGAGACTGGTATTGTAAACTTGTCCTTTTCTCAGTTTCTTTAAAAAAAAAAAAAAAAGTACATCATACACTGTAGTAGTAAATGTACGGTGCAAATCTTTCGAGTGGACGTCACTCCAGACGACTGGATGTTAATTTGGCAGCTTATGTGTACAAGAAGCTTCTCATTAGGTGTCCTGAGGCTGAATGGAACCTGTTCTAGATCTTTCCACGACATGAAAATCTAAGGTGGCCACCAGGATTCTGACCACATCATTTCTTGTCAGCAGCCAGCATCATTGCACTCCCACTGTGAAGATGTACTTGGCAGATTGAACATATTGCTTTGTTCTTCCTCCTTTCTTTTTTTAAAAAAAACTGTAAGCTGTTTCTTTCTTCTTTAACGGAAATGTGCTTAGTTGTGGTGTAGTGAATTCTCGCCTACCCACCTGCATGGGGTCTGGAAGCGAGATAGCTGGTTCGAATTGCAATGGATGAGAAATCTCCAGTATATGTCCGACAGGAGGCATACCATTTCTGAGCACCAACTCTGGGCCGACATCCCGGGTTAGAACTGGCACCTCTCCCTGAATGCATAATTAATTAACTGTGTGATTGACACATGGGAACTTTAAGACCGAACGTCCATTTTGTCACTTATTGATTGCACAAATGGGAAGAGTATGCACCGACAAAATTTCTCTCTCTCTCTTTACTTATCCATAGCCGGTCGGAGTGACCGAGCGGTTAAAGGCGCTACAGTCTGGAACCGCGCGACCGTTACGGTCGCAGGTTCGAATCCTGCCTCGGGCATGGGTGTGTGTGATGTCCTTAGGTTAGCTAGGTTTAAGTAGTTCTAAGTTCTAGGGGACTGATGACCACAGCAGTTAAGTCCCATGGTGCTCAGAGCCATTTGAACCATTTGAACTTATCCATAACACCACATACACAAACTCAAACTGACTCGTACCTATCCACGTTATGACATCCGTCCTTAGATTGCACGAAGGTAAGGACAATTGTTTTAACCCTTCCTGGCAGTACTCGTTGTATGAGTCACACTTGTTTCTGTGGCAGGATGCTGTTCCTGACGTCACACTGTCACGCTAGGTAAAGTGGACATTGGACACACATCCAGTAGGAATGGAGTTCAGTTCCCTGTCCCGTCAGCAATATTTACGTTTTCCATAGTTTTTTAATTCCCTTGATGTGATTTCGTATATAGTTACTCTCGAATAATTACGATCGTTTCTATAATCTGAGCTCGTGTGTTGTCTATAACTAGCACATCATCAGTGCTTCGTTAAGTCGTAATCTTCCTTCTTCAACAGAACATGATAGTAACATGCTGCGACAGTTGTTGCATGTGACACCTGTTTGCAACTCGTGTTTCTGTGCTTCGGCTGTTTGTGCGTTGCATTTATGAGATGGAGATTAGGAACCTGTTCGGTATTCTTCCAAGATATTGGAAATTAGAATGCAACGATAACTCTACTTTGCTAATACGTTACCAAGAATGGCAACGACAGATTTCCGCATTGTACATAGCGCTCGTTGTGTTTCGTGCCATTACAGCTTCTTAGTTAAGGAGGTTAGGCACGTCGTTCATTCCGTAGAATAATAGTGAGAAAATCCTCTTGTATGTGAACATTCATGTAAACAAGATACGTAATGTATCTTTTACACAAGTACTGTTATTCTTAGATTTAATATCATCCCATACATACTTAGCGTAGTGGTCTTCAACAATATGGAACAAGTCACAAAATTCGAACACCATCTTATTTACAAAGCAACACAATATATGTCATAAACACGAACATAAAGTGTATGAAATAATTCCTAATCTATTGTGGCTGAATGTCGCCGAAGAGAAAGCATTTGCAGTATTTATCACTAATACTCAAAGTTGTTGTTGTTGTTGTGGTCTTCAGTCCTGAGACTGGTTTGATGCAGCTCTCCATGCTACTCTATCCTGTGCAAGCTTCTTCATCTCCCAGTATCTACTGCAACCTACATCCTTCTGAATCTGCTTAGTGTATTCATCTCTTGGTCTCCCTCTACGATTTTTACCCTCCACACTGCCCTCCAATGCTAAATTTGTGATCCCTTGATGCCTCAAAACATGTCCTACCAACCGATCCCTTCTTCTAGTCAAGTTGTGCCACAAACTTCTCTTCTCCCCAATCCTATTCAATACCTCCTCATTAGTTACGTGATCTACCCACCTTATCTTCAGCATTCTTCTGTAGCACCACATTTCGAAAGCTTCTATTCTCTTCTTGTCCAAACTAGTTATCGTCCATGTTTCACTTCCATACATGGCTACACTCCATACAAATACTTTCAGAAACGACTTCCTGACACCTAAATCTATGCTCGATGTTAACAAATTCCTCTTCTTGAGAAACACTTTCCTTGCCATTGCCAGTCTACATTTTATATCCTCTCTACTTCGACCATCATCGGTTATTTTACTCCCTAAATAGCAAAACTCATTTACTACTTTAAGTGTCTCATTTCCTAATCTAATTCCCTCAGCATCACCCGACTTAATTTGACTACATTCCATTATCCTCGTTTTGCTTTTGTTGATGTTCATCTTATATCCTCCTTTCAAGACACTGTCCATTCCGTTCAACTGCTCTTCCAAGTCCTTTGCTGTCTCTGACAGAATTACAATGTCATCGGCGAACCTCAAAGTTTTTACTTCTTCTCCATGAATTTTAATACCTACTCCGAATTTTTCTTTTGTTTCCTTTACTGCTTGCTCAATATACAGATTGAATAACATCGGGGAGAGGCTACAACCCTGTCTTACTCCTTTCCCAACCACTGCTTCCCTTTCATGCCCCTCAACTCTTATAACTGCCATCTGGTTTCTGTACAAACTGTAAATAGCCTTTCGCTCCCTGTATTTTACCCCTGCCACCTTCAGAATTTGAAAGAGGGTATTCCAGTTAACATTGTCAAAAGCTTTCTCTAAGTCTACAAATGCTAGAAACGTAGGTTTGCCTTTCCTTAATCTTTCTTCTAAGATAAGTCGTAAGGTCAGTATTGCCTCACGTGTTCCAACATTTCTACGGAATCCAAACTGATCTTCCCCGAGGTCGGCTTCTACCAGTTTTTCCATTCGTCTGTAAAGAATTCGCGTAAGTATTTTGCAGCTGTGACTTATTAAACTGATAGTTCGGTAATTTTCACATCTGTCAACACCTGCTTTCTTTGGGATTGGAATTATTATATTCTTCTTGAAGTCTGAGGGTATTTCTCCTGTCTCATACATCGTGCTCACCAGATGGTAGAGTTTTTTCATGACTGGCTCTCCCGAGGCCATCAGTAGCTCAAATGGAATGTTGTCTACTCCCGGGGCCTTGTTTCGACTCAGGTCTTTCAGTGCTCTGTCAAACTCTTCACGCAGTATCTTATCTCCCATTTCGTCTTCATCTACATCCTCTTCCATTTCCATAATATTGTCCTCAAGTACATCGCCCTTGTATAAACCCTCTATATACTCCTTCCACCTTTCTGCCTTCCCTTCTTTGCTTAGAACTGGGTTGCCATCTGAGCTCTTGATATTCATACAAGTGGTTCTCTTCTCTCCAAAGGTCTCTTTAATTTTCCTGTAGGCAGTATCTATCTTACCCCTAGTGAGACAAGCCTCTACATCCTTACATTTGTCCTCTAGCCATCCCTGCTTAGCCATTTTGCACTTCCTGTCGATATCATTTTTGAGACGTTTGTATTCCTTTTTGCCTGCTTCATTTACTGTATTTTTATATTTTCTCCTTTCATCAATTAAATTCAATATTTCTTCTGTTACCCAAGGATTTCTATTAGCCCTCGTCTTTTTACCTACTTGATCCTCTGCTGCCTTCACTACTTCATCCCTCAGAGCTACCCATTCTTCTTCTACTGTATTTCTTTCCCCCATTCCTGTCAATTGTTCCCTTATGCTCTCCCTGAAACTCTGTACAACCTCTGGTTCTTTCAGTTTATCCAGGTCCCATCTCCTTAAATTCCCACCTTTTTGCAGTTTCTTCAGTTTCAATCTGCAGTTCATAACCAATAGATTGTGGTCAGAATCCACATCTGCCCCAGGAAATGTCTTACAATTTAAAACCTGGTTCCTAAATCTCTGTCTTACCATTATATAATCTATCTGATACCTTTTAGTATCTCCAGGATTCTTCCAGGTATACAACCTTCTTTTATGATTCTTGAACCAAGTGTTGGCTATGATTAAGTTATGCTCTGTGCAAAATTCTACAAGGCGGCTTCCTCTTTCATTCCTTCCCCCCAAGTACTCAAAGTACTGCACTTAATATGCGGAAGTCGTTACTGCGTAGACTTGCCATTGCATGATATTATTAATAATATATATGTTACTCATTTCTTCTAAGAGAAGTAGGGAGAGGTGAAAACCAATGGATACGTCAGAGTTCTTTAAAAATGAATTTTATTAGTAGCTAAGCTTTTAATGGCCACTGTCTTTCTTTTTTCCTTTTTTTATATTAGGCGTTTATAACATTTTCTTAAAATTGCGCGTTCGCGAATAATGTCTGCCTGAACCAAAGTAACCAAGTTTACATTTTTATGATAATGTGAACTGACCTGTTGGTACACTTTAGCACCAATTACACTAAATAACAAATTTGACGAGAATAAACAGTTAATAAATCCTGAACTTGAACAAGAATTTTTTAAGGTATTAAAATTACCGAACTATCAGTTTAATGAGTCATGGTTGCAAATACTAACAAGAATTCTTTACAAAATAATGGAAAATTGATAGAAGCCCATCTCGAGGAAGATCAGTTTGGATTCCGTAGAAATGTTGGAACACACGAGGCAATATTGACCATACGACATATCTTAGAAGATAGGTTAAGGAAAGGCAACCCTACGTTTCTAAGATTTGTAAACTTACGGAAAAGCTTTTCACGATGTTGACTGGAATACTCTCTTTCAAATTCTGCAGGTAGCAAGTGTAAAATACAGGGACCGAAAGGCTATTTACAATTTGTACAGAAACAAGATGGCAGTTATAAGAGTCGAGGGGCATCAAATGGAAGCAGTGATTGAGAAGGGAGTGAGACAGGGCTGTAGCCTATCCCCGATGTACTCCAGTCTGTATATTGAGCAAGCAGTAAAGGAAACAAAAGAAAAATTCGGAGTAGGAATTAAAATCCATGGATAAGAAACAAAAAATTTGAGATTTGCCGACGACGTTGTAATTCTGTCAGAGACAGCAAAGGACCAGGGAGAGCAGCTGAAGGGAATGGACAGTGTCTTGAAAGCAGGATATAAGATGAACGCCGGCCGCGGTGGTCTAGCGGTTCTGGCGCTGCAGTCCGGAACCGCGGGACTGCTACGGTCGCAGGTTCTAATCCTGCCTCGGGCATGGGTGTGTGTGATGTCCTTAGGTTAGTTAGGTTTAAGTAGTTCTAAGTTCTAGGGGACTTATGACCTAAGATGTTGAGTCCCACAGTGCTCAGAGCCATTTGAACCATATAAGATGAACATCAACAAAAGCAAAACGAGGATAATGGAATGTAGTCGAATTAAATCAGGTGATTCTGAGGGAATTAGATTAGGAAGTAAGACACTTAAAGTAGTTGATGAGTTTTGCTGTTTGGGCAGAAAAATAACTGATGATGGTCGAAGTAGAGAGGATATAAAATGTAGACTGGCTAATGCAAGGAAAGCGCTTCTGACGAAGAGAAATTTGTTAACATCGAGTATAAATTTAAGTGTCAAGCAGTCTTTTCTGAAAGTATTTGCGTGGAGTGTAGCCATCCGTGGAAGTGAAACAAAGACGATAAGTAGTTTAGACAGGAAGAGACTAGAGGCTTTTGGAATGTGGTGCTACAGAAGAAAGCTGAAGATTACATGGGAAGATCATGTAACTAACGAGTAGGCTGGACCACAAGAACAACATGGGAAATATCTCTGACAGCATGGCTATTGCAAAAAAAAATTTAAAAAAATGGCTCTGAGCACTATGGGACTTAACATCTGAGGTCATCAGTCCCCTAGAACTTAGACCTACTTAAACCTAACTAACCTAAGGACATCACACACATCCATGCCCGAGGCAGCATTCGAACCTGCGACCGTAGCGGTCGCGCGGTTCCAGACTGAAGCGCCTAGAGCCGCTTGGCCAACTCGGCCGGCGGCTATTGCAAATAAATACATATTTAAGAAGGCAAAGAAGATTAGGGCTTAACGTCCCGTCGACATCGAGGTCATTAGAGACGGAATACGTGTTTAGGTGCGTTATCAGTACTACACTGGTATGCAGAACTTACGGACGAAAGTAACTTTCGCATCATATGTCACTGCCAAACTTGGAATATTCATAGAAAGACCTGCTACAGTATGGTACAGAAAGTAAATGTAAAAAAAAAATACGCCATGAAACGAACACAAGTGACACTTTTATTCAAAGCCAATAATTACACGGAAGTCAGCACGATTCGTGATGATCCCGTGGACATTACAGCAGGCAGGGTATGTTTCTTAATAGGGCGAGTGACCATTACGGACGGTAATGCATTCTCTGCAGCGTGCTCCCATACTGGCCACAAGGTTGGTGATCTTGTGGCAAGGCCTTCCATTCCTTGACCAGCGCGGCTGAAAACTGCTCGATGGTCGTTGGTGCATGAGGACGGGCTGCAATACGTCTCCCCAACGCATCCAACACGCTCTTGACGGGATTTAAGTCGAGGGAACCGACAGGCCAGTCCATTCGCAGAATATCCCGTCGTTCCTTGGGCACTTCCACCTGCGTTGTTCTACATCTATAATCTGGAACTGTTCTACATCTATAATCTGGAAGCCGCTGTGAGGAGCACAGCAGAGGGTACTTAACGTTGTGACCGAGCGAGGTGGCGCAGTGGTTAGACACTGGACTCGCATCCGGGAGGACGACGGTTCAATTCCGCGTCCGGCCATCCTGATTTAGGTTTTCCGTGATTTCCCTAAATCGCTCCAGGCAAAAGCCGGGATGGTTCCTTTCAAAGGGCACGGCCGACTTCCTTCCCCGTCCTTCCCTAATCCGATGAGACCGACGACCTCGCTGTCTGGTCTCTTTCCCCAAAACAACCAACCAACTTAACGTTGTGCTATGGATTCAGACGTAAAAGTACATCTACATCTACATTTATACTCCGCAAGCCACCCAACGGTGTGTGGCGGAGGGCACTTTACGTGCCGCTGTCATTACCTCCCTTTTCTGTTCCAGTCGCGTATGGTTCGCGGGAAGAACGACTGCCAGAAAGCCTCTGTGCGCGCTCGAATCTCTCTAATTTTATATTAGTGATCTCCTCAGGAGGTGTAAGTAGGGGGAAGCAATATATTCGATACCTCATCCAGAAACGCACCCTCTCGAAACCTGGACAACTAGCTACACCGCGATGCACAGCGCCTCTCTTGCAGAGTCTGCCACTTGAGTTTGCTAAACATATCCGTAACGCTATCACGCTTACCAAATAACCCTGTGACGAAACGCGCCACTCTTATTTGGATCTTTTCTATCTCCTTCGTCAAACCGATCTGGTACGGATCCACACTGATGAGCAATACTCAAGTGTAGGTCGAACGAGTGTTTGGTAAGCCACCTCCTTTGTTGATGGACTACATTTTCTAAGGACTCTCCCAATGAATCTCAACCTGGTACCCGCCTTACCAACAATTAATTTTATATGATCATTCCACTTCAAATCGTTCCGCACGCATACTCCCAGATATTTTACAGAAGTAACTGCTACCAGTGTTTGTTCCGCTATCATATAATCATACAATAAAGGATCCTTCTTTCTATGTATTCGCAATACATTACATTTGTCTATGTTAAGGGTCAGTTGTCACTCCCTGCACCAAGTGCCTATCCGCTGCAGATCTTCCTGCATTTCGCTACAATTTTCCAATGCTATAACTTCTCTGTATACTACAGCATCATCCGCGAAAAGGCGCATGGAACTTCCGACACTATCTGCTAGGTCATTTATATATATTGTGAAAAACAATGGTCCCATAACACTCCCCTGTGGCACGCCAGAGGTTACTTTAACGTCTGTAGACGTCTCTCCATTGAGAGCAACATGCTGTGTTCTGTTTGCTAAAAACTCTTCAATCCAGCTACACAGCTGGTCTGATATTCCGTAGGCTCTTACTTTGTTTATCAGGCGACAGTGCGGAACTGTATCGAACGCCTTCCGGAAGTCAAGGAAAAAAGCATCTACCTGGGAGCCTATATCTAATATTTTCTGGTTCTCATGAACAAATAAAGCGAGTTGGGTCTCATACGATCGCTGTTTCCGGAATCCATGTTGATTCCTACAGAGTAGATTCTGGGTTTCCAGAAACGACATGATACGCGAGCAAAAAACATGTTCTAAAATTCTACAACAGATCGACGTCAGAGATATAGGTCTATAGTTTTGCGCATCTGCTCGACGACCCTTCTTGAAGACTGGGACTACCTGTGCTCTTTTCCAATTATTTGGAACCTTCCGTTCCTCTAGAGACTTGTGGTTCACGGCAACTTCTGGCATAGCCCAAGGGAGTGTCACAGGACCATTACTTTTCTCAGTATTTCTGAATGACCTAGTAGATAACGTCGGGAGTTTCACGAGGCTTTTTGCGAATGATGTTGTTGTATACAGAGAAGTTTCAAAGCTAGAAAATTGTGGCTAAATGCAGGAAAACCTGTACAGGATCGACGCTTGGTGCAGGGTGTGCCAACTGGCCCTCAACATAAACAAACGTAACGTATAGACAGAAAGACCCATTAGTGTAAGATTATACGCTTACAGAACAATCACTGGAAGCAGTAATTTCCATAAAATATCTAAGTGCACACGTACGAAGAGGTCTGAAGTGGAAAGACCACATAAAATTAATCTCGGCTAAGGCAGATGTCAGACTATTCGATGGAAGTATCCTAAGGACATGTAGTACACCAAAACAGGATGTACTTTACAAAGCACTCGTTCTACTAATACCTGAGTATTGTTCGTCAATGCTCACATAGGATTGTCTAACATTCTGCGTGGTGTCTGTTTGTTCTAAGTCGTGTCTCCCTACCACTTTCGCGCAACGACGCTCTGAGCGTGTTTTTTATGGAATTGACTAGTTTGAACCTTGGACCTGTTGCTGGTAAGGAGACGCCAGACTACACATGAGATGTAGAGTTCAGAAGAGTTCAGTGACACTAGCGATGATATAACCAAACACTTAATGATTTCAGCGTCAGCTCCACTGCACTCCCTGCAAAAGAATCTTAATACTAACTAAATTTAGTGGAAGGGGTTCAAGGCTTTCCTATTTTTGGTTAGTTAGAATCTTAATACTAACTAAATTTAGTGGAAGGGATTCAAGGCTTTCCTATTTTTAGTTAGCTGGTAAAATAACGTCGAAAAAGCAGTTAAGTTTACCACTGAAAATTTTATTCTACTCACAAAACATTGTTTATAAATTGCACTATTGATAAAAGGAAATATTTTAATACAGGAAGATAAAAACCAACTGCGTTCAACAAAAATGTGAACGAATATTCCCTGAGTGGGTTTCCAAGTTCTACAATGGATCGAAGGATGACCTATGCCATATCACATCTATAATCTAGGTTTAAATTAAGTTTCACAAAAGAGAAAACTATCAAAATGGTCTACAGTGGCCCTCAATTATCTTTAATTACTTATCTAACTTGTCGTAAGTTACAGTGGCTGATGTGGCTTCTCAATACTTATATAACAGAAAAATCATCGCGTTTCCGATTTTAACTTATGTAGCAAATGTGAATACCATGAGCTTTAATTGACGATCGACACTAGTATTACGCAAAAAGGGGGTGTAACAGATGAGACTTCTGCAGTTCTGAGTGAAGCTTTATGCGCTGTTATGCGGCATCGCGTGCGTTCATTACCTTGTCGTTGGTTAGGCAGTGTCAGGGGGCGGCGGGCGGCACAGCTACATACAGCTCGCCGTCTCGGAAGCAACTCTCTCCAAACTTCTCCTTACTACAATTTACCGAAATTGCTTTAAAAAAAAGCTATCTGGCTCTGTTTTCAACTGACCAATCAATGTTAACCTTAAGCTCTGCCTACAAAAATGCTGTCTATCCAATGAGAAACATTATACTTTTCGTGGTGGGGCAATGTTTTTTACGTTTGCAACGTAACAGAGACGTGAAAAAGTCTCACGCTAAAACTTGCAGCTGGTGTGGGCCTTTTAGTGTTATCGTAAGATCTATACTGTTCTTCTGGAGGACTCTATCTTTTAACATGGGCTGGGGGGTGGTCCTGGCGGTTGGCTGGCGACGTGGGTGTCCGTCCCTTATCGTAGGGCCTTCTAGCTTAACATGGTTCTGCTCTCGGCTTCTGTTCTCGTTTCTCCCCTCGGAACTGCGTCTGTCTCACGGTGGGAAGGTATGATATGCATTTAGGCATTCTTGTGTTAGTCTGTGGTATTCCATTTGCTCACTCGTTACTCGTATTACTTTGGTTAATTTAATGTCACGATTTATTCGGAGCTATGTGACATACTGCTGGATTTGCTTATCATGTCACGGTTTTCATGGAAGGTGTTGGATTTGCCTGACACCTTACAATTGGTAAAGGAAATAGGGAAGATCCAAAGAAGAGCAGTACGTTTCGTTACAAGTTCATTTAGTAAGCGCCAAAGCGTCACGGAGATGCTCTGCCATTTCCAGTGGCAGACGGTGCAAGACAGGGGTTCTACATCACGATGTGGTTTACTGTTAACGTTCCGAGAGCTTATGTTCCTCGAAGAGTCAACTAATGCATTGCTCCCTCGTACGTGTATCTCGCGAAAAGTCCACGAAAGTAAAAGCACAGAGATTCGAGCCCATTCTCAGACTTACCAGCAATCGTTCTTCCAGCGAACCGTTCGTGACTGGGACACTGGTAAACAAAGTACCTAAGCCACACTCCATGAGGTGGCCTGCGAAGTATAGATTTAGATGTATTGGAGTTTCTTCCCGTTCCATTACGTACTGCACGCTGGAAGAATGATTTCTTGATTGCCTTTCTGTACACTGCAATTAGTCTATTCTAGTCTTCGTAGACCCTGCGGGAGCGATACGTACAGTGTTGTAGTATATTCCTGTTTTTCTCTCTTGATACTGGTTCTTGAAAATTTGGAAGTAGGCTTTCGCAGCATAGTTGGCGTCTGTCTTCGAGCGTTCGAGTCGATCAGTATCTCAGTGACGCAATCCCATGGGTCAAACAAACCTGTGGCCGTTAATGCTGCCTTTTTTTTTTGTATGGATTCAATAGCCCATTTCAGTCCAGTTTGGTTTGGGTCCGACACACTTCAGTAATATTCTGCATCTAATGCCTACTCCGCAATTCATATTTAAGTGCCTTGCAGAGGGTTCATCCAACCACTTTCACACCGTTTCTCGACCGTCCCATTCACGAATATCGCGCGAAAGAAACGAACACTTAAATCTTTCCGCGCGAGGTCTGATTTTTCGTATGTTATTTCAATGATGATTTCTCCCTATGTCGGTTGCCATCAACAAAACATTTTCGCGTTCGGAGGTGAAAGTTGGTGATTGAAATTTTGTGAAAATATCTCCCCGCAATGAAAACCGCACTTGTTTTAATAATTGCCACCGAGATCCGTGACACTCTCTCCCCTATTTCGCGATGATACAAAACGAGATGGTCTTCTTTGAATTTTTATGATGTCCTCCTACAATCCTGTCTGGTACGGATCCCGTACAGCGCAGCAGTATTCCAGATTAGGATGGACAAGCGTACTGTAGGCAATCCCCTTAATGGACCCGTTTCATCTTCTAAGGGTTCTGTAAATAAAACGCAGTCTTTGGTTCGCCTTCCACACAACATTTTCTACGTGATCGTTCCAATTTAAGTTGTTCGTAATAGTAATACCTAAGTATTTCGTTGAATTGATAGCCTTCAGATTTGTTTGATTTATCGTGTAATCGAAATTGAACAGGTTCCTTTCAGTACGCGTGTGGATTAAATTACACTTTCCTTTATTTAGGGTCAACAGCCACTTTTCGTACCATACAGAGATGTATAAATTATTTTGCAATTTGTTTTCATCTTCTGATGGTTTTACTAGGCGGGAAATGACAGCATCATCTGAAAACAACCTAAGAGGGTTGCTCAGATTGTCTCCCAAAATGTTTATATAGATCAGGAACAGAAGAGAATCTGTAACACTTCTTTGGGGAACACCAGGTATCACTTCTATTTTACTCGATGATTTTCTGCCGATTTCTACAACTGTGACCTTTGTGACAGGAAATCACTAATCCAGAGACGATACTCCATAGACACCCATCTGATTAGAAGTCGCTTTTGAGGAAGGGAGTTAAAAGCCTTTTGGAAATCTGAAAATATGGGATCAATTTGAAATGTCCTGTCGATGGTACTCATTACTTAACGGGAATAAAGAGCTAGTTGTGTTTTACAGGAACAATATTTTCCAATATGGGTCGCACAAATGTTTTGTAACCAATCCCCTTTGTAGACTGATAGCATTTCTCCAATATTCTGCCAGTGAACCGAAGTCTTGTCACTTTACCTATAACTAAGCCTATTTGATCACCCCATTTCATATCACTACAAGCTGTTACACTCAGATATCTGTATGAGTCGACTGATTCCAGTTCCACTTCATTCATACCGTAGTCATAGATATTAGAATTGATTTCGCTAAGTACAGTTCGGACGCTCGCTGCAGAAACGTGCCCGCGAAGATTCGTGAGCAGCATAACCACTCTGTTGTTCTCCTGTGGTAGTTCGCGTGTCCTCGCTTGCTACTACCCTCTCGGTTTCGTACAAAGGACACAGATTGGCAACCGAAATGGAAATCTAAGACAGTATGGGCAAAGCATTTTCGTTTCGATCTGACAATTGGAATCGCAGTCGTGGCCGGGGGTATGGTGCAGAAGACGCAGACGCCGCGGTAGTAATATGAATGGAACGTGCGGCCGGCTGGACTTCCGGGCAGCTGCGGGGGCGGATAGCGTGACGCCCCCGCTACACCCCCGCCTCGCGGCTCCATAACGGCCGCCGGCCCTATCTCGATCGCGCGCTTAATTAGGATACTTTTCACTGCAGATACGCTTACTTTTCAAGAAACACAACTCCGGTCAGCGTTTTGTGTTACGCCGCAGGATAGCCACTCGAGCGATAGTATACGAGCAGAAAACCACGTGCTCGTACAGTGTGACCAAAACGGAAGGCGACCCCAGAACGTTGATCTGGTTCGCCAGGCAGACTTTAGCGTGATTGTGTGCGGAGTTCGACACCTGTGCTGTTCGCTGCTTCCACCCTGATTATCACCCGGTAAAGCGATCTGAACTTTTGACCAGCATTGCAACACCGTCTTGTTTACGCCAGAGAAACAGGAATAAGCGGCAAAAACTGCGTATACTCTAGTATTCTCACAACTGGAGCGCCATCACGTTACGCTTCTTTGTACAGATCGCCTAGTCAGTCTAGGGGATATCACGATTTTTTATTATTATTTCTAATTTTTTCACTTACAACTAGATCTATGTCTACACGACTAGTCTGTAATTCACACTTAAATGCCTGGCAGAAATTTCATCGAACCACTTTCACACTATTTCTCTACCGCTCCACTCTGTAACAGCGCTATGATAATTTCTCCCTACGTACGTGGGCGTCAATAAAATATTTTTGCGTTCAGAGAAGCAAGTTGGAGATTAAAATTTCGTGAAAATCTCGCCGCAACTAAAAACAACTTTGTTTTATTTATTGCCACCCCAGCTCGAGTATCAAATCCATGACTCTCTCTTCTCTTTTTCGCGATAAATTTTTCGATATCCCACGTCATTTCTCTCTGGTAAGGGTCCCATACCGCACAGAGATACCCTAGCGGAGGACAGACAAGCGTAGTGTAGGCAGTCTATTGCATTTGTTGGATCTTCTAACTGTTCTACCCATAAAACGCAGTCTTTGGTTCGCCTTTCCAACCACATTATCTATGTTATCGTTTCAATTTAAGTTGTTCGTAATTGTTATTCCTTGATATTTAGGTAAATTACAGCTTTAAATTTTTGTTTGAGCACAATTTATTACGCCCTACGTACAAGGTAGGATCGTCACCTCAGCAGAGGGTGTTTGTTTCCGAAAAATGCGCTTACCAGCAATTCCTTACGAGTACACGCCATTTTTTGAACAGCCAATAAGGACCGCGGGGGAGAAATTACGTACTGCCTGCAGTACACAGCAGGAGCGTCGGTCGGAGTCTCCCGTTACACATGACTCTTCTCCCTCTCCTTGTTGTTCCGACACCAAAACGATATCTTACCATGACCACTTCGATTGGCTTATGGTTTGGCACTCTGCCCTGTGCGCTCCTACTTGTATTCCGTACAGCACAATACACACAATACACATAATGTTGCTCGAAGGAAATATTTTATTTTAGCGATAACCAGGGCCGGGATAAGGCTTAAGCGGCACAAGCAGCTGCTTGGGGCACCAAGCCGAGGCACGCTGGGTGTTCCATAATTAACATAAAAAACACACATTTTCCACAAACACTAGATTTAGATTTATTTTTGAAGATCTTACCAAGATCCAACGAAACAGCGACTAATGTGTGATGGAGGAAGGAAAATGGAGGGGGTGGATTGGGGGTGGCGCCAGATGATACGTCGTTTGCAAAATTGAAGGGGGAGGGGAGGCGGCATCAAATTGTATGTCGCTTGTGAAGGAAAATGCTCTCTTACCAGCCCTTCCAATATCTCTCTTTAAGTGCCCACATCCTTAAGCATTCTGATTAGGACCACAGACACCACCTGTACATCTCTACGCCAATGGCCTGCATAGTATAACAGTTACACACTGACGCGCACTTTTGTTTGACAATATTTCTAGCACACCATCACCATGACAATGGTGTAATGGCTATGAATCTAATTTTAGTCTGAATAAATCACCGGCCTCTGTAATTGTCATGCTTCATGTTTTCGTAAACATCTAACGCAGAACTCTTACCTTCGATCATGATCACGAACATTCTATTGAGTACAGAATAACAATAATAATAATTATGTATACATTTTTTATTTTTGTGCTTGTAAACTGTGCTTACCTCAAAAGTAATTGCTTTCGTTACATATGAACGCAGAAGTTACGCGATCAACTAATTTTTATTACATATGAAATGCAGTTCATATTCTGTAAGAATATAAAATACACAGTGGACTAACACTGAATGATGTGCGGTTCCAATTATGAGCAAAAGGAAAAACCAAGCAAAAAAGAAAGAGAGAGAGAAAGAGAAAGAGAAAGAAAGAGAAGTCGTCGGCTCCCAGTTTCTCACATACGCATTCATTTATGCTTCTTTCCCCACCAACGCTACCAGTGCTACCGGTAATCCTGCTGCTTACTACTACGACATTTATGTACTGTATCAAAACTACCGAACTGTAATTTTGGTAGAGCACAACTCTATTAATTGATATGAAACGTCGCAACTTCTCGACCGACGAATTGAGGAGCCTACTACGTCATTATGGACGATTCTGTGCTACGTGCTACGCGAGAAGACATGGTATTTGACACTAGTCCATTTCATTTACAGCATGACAGTCTCTCTTTCATTAAGCTGAAGTCATAACCGAGTGGTTTGTCAAAATAAAAGCGACTGATATGCACTGACTGTCCCATGACGCTACCAGTGACGCTACCTGTGACTTGTTATGCTATGAGTTGCTGCGACGAGTGGCAGTCAGACCAGGTCGTCACAGTACGGGTACAAAACTGATCAATATTTTACTCGCTGAATGGCAGAAAATACTTGCAAAAATCTATTGCCGGTTAATGGGAAATCTGCATCTTCATCTACTTTTGTACTCTGCAAGTGACGGAGCGTACGTGATGTAAGAGAGTCATTCCCTTACTCGCCTTGCTTGTTACATTCGCAAATGGCACGAGGGAAGAAAACGCCTCTGTTAATGCCCGAGTTTATATAATTTTACCCTCCTACACAGTGCGTGACGTATACATTGAAAGAAATAAAGCGTCTCTTGACGCGTGCTGAGACGTGGAATTCTTTAGATTGAGGCTGTTCCCGATGTATTGCTTGTATCACCTGAAACTTTAGTTTTTTCACAATTTCTATGACTCTCTCGAACTGGCTAAGCAAAGACGTGACTAATCGTGTGCCGGCCGGAGTGGCCGTGCGGTTCTAAACGCTACAGTCTGGAACCGCGAGACCGCTACGGTCGCAGGTTAGAATCCTGCCTCGGGCATGGATGTGTGTGATGTCCTTAGGTTAGTTAGGTTTAAGTAGTTCTAAGTTCTAGGGAACTGATGACCTCAGATGTTGAGTCCCACAGTGCTCAGAGCCATTTGAACCATTTGACTAATCGCGCAGCTCTTCTTTGAATCTTCTATACCTCTTCCGTTAATCCAACTTGGTGAGAGGCACCGACTGACGAAAGAAACCCAAACGTGGTCGAACAAGGGTTTTATAAGCGACGTAACTCACGGGTGAGTTACACTTGCTCAGGATTCTTCCGATAAATCTCACTCTGGCATCTGCCTTCCGCACAGTTAGATTTATGTGGCCGTTCCGCCTTCAATCGATATGGATGGCTACTGCTAGATACTTGAGGGCTGTATCTTATTCCCGTGACTAATCGCCGATAGTATAGTCAAATACTGACGTGTCTTTTCGTCTACTTATCCGAATTACCTTACGTTTATTTTCGTTGAGGGACAGGCGAAAATGACTGCACCGAGCACAGAGCACCTTCATGTCTTTTTCTGACAACGTGACTTCTCTGTATACAATAGCGTTGCCTGCGAAGGGCGTGACAGAACTGAGAACCACTCTGCCTGAAAAACATTGTGAAGCACCAAGAAGATGTGGTTGGATGTCAGTGTAACGTCGTACACGTAGCCATAGTGGGCGGGTATGTAAACGATCGAGTTGTAATTCTCTATGATAAGTATAACGGCCACTGGAATGCATTAATATTGTTCGTGTTTAGTTTTGTTACCGCGCCTGCTAGAGCAGATAAGGGACGTAAACTGCGTCAATTATTGAGTGATCCTATGAAGGAGACGGACCTGACGCTTACTGTGAGGGACAGTGTTATCACCATCTCACACATAATGCTGGAAGATGAAATGAATTAAAATTTGTGCCACGGCCGGGACTCGAACCCGGGTCTTCATGTTTACTAGGGAGAAATGCTCGCCGGCCGGTGTGGCCGAGCGGTTCTAGGCGTCCAGTCCGGAACCGCGTTGCTGCTACGGTCGCAGGTTCGAATACTGCCTCGGGCATGGATGTGTGTGATGTCCTTAGGTTAATTAGGTTTAAGTAGTTCTAAGTCTAGGGGACTGACGACCTCAGATGTTAAGTCCCATAGTGCTTAGAGCCATTTTGAGAAATTCTCACCATTACACCACTGCGTCACCATGTTCAACATTGCTGCACGAACTACCCACGTCGAATACACTCCCCAACACAAACTTCATATCTTCAGCTTATTTTCCCCCTAAACTGACACTATTTCCAGGGCTTTCCGGCATTCGAATAACAATTGGAGAGCCCTGGCAATAGTGACAATTTAGGGGGAAAATAAGCTGAAGATATGAAGTTTGTAGTGGGGATGGTGCTCGAATATGCAGTTCGTGCAGCTCTGTTGACAGTAATGATGCGGTGGTGTAATGCTCAGCGTTTCTGTTTAGTAAGCAAGAAAACCAGGGGTTCATTTGTTCAGATTATCGCAGAAAAAGAAGAGACTTAAATGTCTCTAGGAATATTTAATTATAAGATCTGTACGATCACCATCTGACACAGTTTGAAAGGGTTCTCGCTGTGATTCTTCATTTGGGCGGCTGGTCGAATCACGGAATATTCAGATTGTTGGGGCATTCCGATGTAACTGTGGGCCTATGTTGGACCGCGTTGGAACGTATGGGCTAGCACAATTGTCGTCAAGATTCCGGTCAACCCCATCTGACCATGAGAAGAGAGGAATGCAGTACAAGGGCTGTCCAGAAAGTAAGTTCCGATTGATCGCGAAATGGGAACCACAGTGGAAATCAAAACTGTTTTATTTACAACAGTTAGCTACACCTTCCAGCTACTTATTTCCATAGTCGCCGTTCTGACTTAGACATTTGTCGTAGCGTTGTACCAACTTTCCAATACCTTCATCATAGAATACAGCCGCCAGTGCTTTCCGCCAAACCTCTACGCTGGCCTACAGCTCGTTTTCTGTGCCAAAATGTCTTCATAGCCAGCGGTTCGTGTGAGCAGAGATGAAACTCAGAGAGAGTCAATTACGGCATCTTCATTGCCCCTGCAGAATGCGGCTGAGCATTGTCTTGAAGAAGAAACCGCACGACAGTTATGTAATGTTGGCTGCATAGCTTCAGGCGAAATTTCTCACCAGGTCCTTGTCCTTGGCGGGAGACACTATTTGCTATACATCTTTAAGCCCTCACTGTGAGCTCAGAAATGAGAAGAGCGACGTGATGCTATCTAGGGTCATACTAGAGACACTGCCCAACATACCTGTGCAAAGCTTTATCGGATGATCATAGTCGTTTCAATTTTGTGACCGATTGGAACTTACTTTCTGGACACCCATCGTATTTTGCATCAAGCACATCATAGCCCCTGGATATCTCCGCCTGCCATCTGTGGACAAGTAATATACTCCGTGCAACATCCTGTGTCATTCTGCACCATTGGTCGGAGACTAGCAACAGCCGAACTAGGGAAGTACCGTCTCACACGAGGACTTTCGTAAACACCATAACACAAACGGCTGCGTTTGGAGTGGTGCCGTGACCGAAAATCATGGACTGCTGGTGAATGACGTCGCATCGTGTCCAGCGATGAATCACGATTCTGCATTACCCTCGATGTCCATCGTTGGCGAGTATGGGGAGAGGTAACATTCTTCCAAGACTTTGGAGGGGTACAGTCGTGTTACTCCTAGCGTCATGGTGTGGGAAGCCATCAGCTATGACTACAGGTTAAGGTTGGTAGTGATTGAGAGAACTCTGATGAAATGAAATGTCGTGTGACGAGGGCCTCCCGTCGGGTAGACCGTTCGCCTGGTGCAAGTCTTTCGATCTGACGCCACTTCGGCGACTTGCGCGTCGATGGGGATGAAATGATGATGATTAGGACAACACAACACCCAGTCCCTGAGCGGAGAAAATCTCCGACCCAGCCGGGAATCGAACCCGGGCCCTTTGGATTGACAGTCTGTCGCGCTGACCACTCGGCTACCGGGGGCGGACAGAGAACTCTGATGACACAACAGTACGTAAAGGACATCCTGCGTCCTCAGATATTACCGTTCTCTTCCACATATGGTTGGTGTACCTATGAACTATCTGTGTGATGTTGAGGTATTACCGTGGCCAGGAACATCCACAGATCAGTCACGAACAGAGCATGTGTGGGACCAGTTCGGACATCAGCTCCGCCCCAGTGACAATATCCGTATCCAGGAGATCAAGGACCAGTTGCAACAGCTGAGGGCCAGCAAGCCTCAGCAGGAGAGGATACAAAGACTTTATGATGTCCTTCCAAACCGAATCAGTGCATGTATCCATATCACAGTGGGCGCAACGTCACACTGACCAGAGGACTTCATACTGCCAAGTTCTTTGTAATTTGACTCGATTTTGAAATCACTGAAATAACATCACATCCTCAACCCCCGATGTTTCGTTTCCTCCACTGCTTCTCTATGCTTCACTTTTTTTGTAAGGCTGTGTAAAATACAGTATTTGTTTATTTGTTCGTTTGTATATATTGTGAATAGTAACGTTCCTGTCATACTATCTTTAGCTACACCAGACGTCGCACCAATTCTGACGATATCTATCATTAAAAACGACGCACAGGGTTTTCTTTGCAAGGAAGTATTCATTTCAAACGCGTGCCTATATGTTTTGTAGGCACGTATTTTAATTAGTATCCCAACGTTCGGATCCGTATCGAAGGCTTTCCGTAAGCCAAAAACCACGTCAGCCTGGACTCTACATACGGTTTTCTAAGTCTTGTGAAGGAACAGAGCAAAATCGCTGTTTCCGGAATCCATGCTCATTTTTACAGAGGAGATGCTCGAGCTCCAATAAGTCTTCTGCAGTTCTGCGCAACTTTCCTATGAGCTCAAAAACTAGAACGAACTGTGACGTTTACGAATCTCGTGGGACATTGCGATATGTCAGCCAACTACGATAGGCTATCGTCAGAAGAGGTGGTCAGATCTTCCACATATTCCATATAGAATATAATGAATACAACTTAATTTACAGTGGCCCTTTCTCCATCGGTCATATTCATTTATTTTTGTTTTGTTCCACGCTCACTGATTTTAGCAGCTGTCAATTTCACATCCACATTTCGGTCGAAAGTAGGAACTATGTTGGAATCATCTTCGGTGAAGCCATTTCTACATCTATATCTACGTGATTACTCTGCTATTCACAATAAAGTGGCCGGCCAGGGTGGCCGAGCGGTTCTAGGCGCTACAGTCTGAAACCGCGCGACCACTACGGTCGCAGGTTCGAATCCTGCCTCGGGCATGGATGTGTGTGTTGTCCTTAGGTTAGTTAGGTTTAAGTAGTTCTAAGTTCTAGGGGACTGATGACCTCAGAAGTTAAGTCCCATAGTGCTCACAGGCATTTGAACCACAATAAAGTGCCTGGCAGAGGCTTCAATGAACCACCTTCAAGCTGTCTCTCTACCGTTCCACTCTCTAACGGCACGCGGGAAAAACGAGCACTTAAATTTTCTGTGCCAGCCCTGATTTCTCTTATTTTATCGCGATGATCATTACTCCCTATGTAGGTGGGTGGTAACAGAATGTTTTCTCAATTGCAGGAGAAAACTGGTGACTGAAATTTCATGAGAAGATCCCGTCGTAACGAAAAACGCTTTTGTTTTAATGATTGCCACTCCAATTCACGTATGTCTGTGACACTGTCTCCCCTATTTCGCGATAATACAAAACGAGCTGCCCTTCTTTGCATTTTTTCGATTTCGGAAGGTATTTCAGCCTTCACTTCAGCAGCTTCCCTTTTGTGCCATTATCATCGGTGAGAATCTGGACAGACTATTTCAAAAAATGGTTCAAATGGCTCTAAGCACTATGGGACTTAACATCTGAGGTCATCAGTCCCCTAGACTTAGAACTACTTAAACCTAACTAATTTAAGGACATCACACTCATCCATTCCCGTGGCAGGATTCGAACCTGCGACCGTAGCAGCAGCGCGGTTCCGGACTGAAGCGCCTAGAACCGCTCGGTTACAGCGGCCGGCGGACAGACGATTTATTCCACTGTCTGACATCATGTAGAACCAAAACATGTTATATTCTAATCAAATCTGCTGGTAAGGGCCTGTTTTCAGATTCGTTGAACAGCTCTCTCATGGTTGTCTTTACACTTGTTTTGACTTTATTCAGCTTTTGTTGACTGCTAAGGACTTTGATTCGTATGACTGAGCTATATCGCTTCATCTTTTATCGTAGTAACTTTCTAATATTTTTATTACACCATTGCGGGTCCAGTCTTTCCCTTTTTGTCTTCGACAGCTAAAACTTATCTACCAGTTTACGCTTACAACGTTTCTGAACTTGAGGCATATATCGTCTCGTTTTTCCTCCCCCGATCTGTGTTTGCTGTTGACTAGTCAGATAATTTGTATTCATTTTCTTCTCGCCCTAGTTAAACTGAAATGTTCTTCTACCTTTCTTAATGGCTCTGAGCACTATGCGACTTAACTTCTGAGGTCATCAGTCGCCTAGAACTTAGAACTAATTAAACCTAACTAACCTAAGGACATCACACACATCCATGCCCGAGGCAGGATTCGAACCTGCGACCGTAGCGGTCGCTGGGCTCCGGACTGTAGCGCCCAGAACCGCACGGCCACTACGGCCGGCCCTTTCTTAATTTCTCATTCAACACTATTGACAAATATTGCTATAATATGCCTGAGACTGCTCATTCCTATCTCTGCTTTTACTGTCTCGAAGAGCTTGGACCTGTTTGTTACCAGTAGATGTAATACGCTTTCCTCACGAGATAGTCGTCTAACAAACTCTTCTAGGTAATTGTCGATGGCTACGTAGTGTACAATATAGCAAGAATCCTTTCCTCCCCATTCTAAACGTGTGTGTCTGCAAGTACACCTGACTAACAACAGCCTCCGCTTATAATTGTGACATGATCGCTAAATTAACATGTGATATTTTAAAAACTTTCTCTGAAGCATCCACCACTGCCCGTACCTAATAAGGAAGGTTGATAGACACCGGGTGTTTATAATTAAAGTATCGCTACTCACAGAAGTCCTGAGTAGGCTGTCATTATCATATGACAGCGAAACGTGGTAGATATGCTAATGCGTTAATGCAAGACCAATTTAAGCTAGAAAAAAATTAGTTCCAGTTTTGGCTACAAAGTGCAAATCGGAAACTGTGAATGCAAGAAAGACGTATAGAAATGTTTCCATATGTAATGGATTAGGAACGGGATATGGGCAGAAAATGTCAAACGAATGAGATAGGCATAATGTTGATTTTATTATTAACCACTGCTTACACAATTTGTTCAATATGATCACCGAAGACGGCGACGAGATACTACATCCGTAAAACGACGTGATCAACAGTTACTCGCAGCAATTCTGGTAGAGTCTGAGCAACGTCTTCTTGTATACTGACCTTCAGATCAAGTACAGACCGAAAGTGTCCCAGCCGGCCGAAGTGCCCGAGCGGTTAAAGGCGCTACAGTCTGGAACCGCCCGACCGCTACGGTCGCAGGTTCGAATCCTGCCTCGGGCATGGATGTGTGTGATGTCGTTAGGTTAGTTAGGTTTAAGTAGTTCTAAGTTCTAGGGGACTTATGACCACAGCAGTTGAGTCCCATAGTGCTCAGAGCCATTTGAACCATTTTTTTGAAAGTGTCCCAGGTAAAATCATTCTTTTAGATATCACTAGAGCCAAAAGTCACATGGATTCAGATCAGGTGATCTTGCAGGTCATGCCTTTAGCAAACCTCTGTAGATAACACGTTCGTGTAAGGTTGCATTAAACTGATCTTCCACTGAGCAAGCGACAGGATTTGTTGCTCCATCTTGCATTAAAACAGTGGTTTCCACACAGTTGTTCTCTTCCAAAACAGGAATCACATGCTGTAAAAGGAAGTCTCGATAACGTGCAGACCCATTGGGTGTATTCATTTCAAAGAATAACCGACCGAGAAAAATATTCTTGTGAATCCACGCCACACAGCCACATACGGTGAGTACAATGGTGCTTCGTGCACGACACCCGGTTTAACAGAACCCTAAATTCGGCAGTTCTGTGTATTCACTGCACCCTGTAGTGTAAAATTTGCCTCTTCACTCCGCAGAATATTGCCCGGCCACATGTCATCAACTTATATCCATGCTAGAAACCGAAGAGCAAATGCAGAAGGTTGCTGCGGGTCATAAGGTTCACTTACTGCACCATCTGGATCTTGTGCGGGTAACCGTGCAAGACCCACCGCAAAACAACAAACATAAAATTCTCGTGACACTGTACTACCCAGGGCACTGCTACATCGTCAGCTACAGCAAAAACAACCTCGAGACGAATGCGCTGACGGTGTAAGACGCCTTCCATCTCTGTGTAGTAAGATGATCGAGATGCAGGGCAATTATATTGAGGGCATTTAATACTGTACACATCTGTCAGTACTGTCTGGCATGAATTATAACAACCATGTTGCCACTACTTTTAATCAAACCCCTGTAACGTCACGGTGGGGCTGTGACTTCTGCGTCTAGAGTCTTTACGCCACTATGTATACTTCAGTACTCATATAACACTACCCGCCGCATCAAACACCTATGGAATTCAGTACTTATGAAATGTGAAGCCTTAAACAGCAACGAAGTATAACACTATTGCGCTTAGAAGGACAAGTTATATCATCCGAAGTTTGTAAAATTCTAATGTACACTCCTGGAAATTGAAATAAGAACACCGTGAATTCATTGTCCCAGGAAGGGGAAACTTTATTGACACATTCCTGGGGTCAGATACATCACATGATCACACTGACAGAACCACAGGTACATAGACACAGGCAACAGAGCATGCACAATGTCGGCACTAGTACAGTGTATATCCACCTTTCGCAGCAATGCAGGCTGCTATTCTCCCATGGAGATGATCGTAGAGATGCTGGATGTAGTCCTGTGGAACGGCTTGCCATGCCATTTCCACCTGGCGCCTCAGTTGGACCAGCGTTCGTGCTGGACGTGCAGACCGCGTGAGACGACGCTTCATCCAGTCCCAAACATGCTCAATGGGGGACAGATCCGGAGATCTTGCTGGCCAGGGTAGTTGACTTACACCTTCTAGAGCACGTTGGGTGGCACGGGATACATGCGGACGTGCATTGTCCTGTTGGAACAGCAAGTTCCCTTGCCGGTCTAGGAATGGTAGAACGGTGGGTTCGATGACGGTTTGGATGTACCGTGCACTATTCAGTGTCCCCTCGACGATCACCAGTGGTGTACAGCCAGTGTAGGAGATCGCTCCCCACACCATGATGCCGGGTGTTGGCCCTGTGTGCCTCGGTCGTATGCAGTCCTGATTGTGGCGCTCACCTGCACGGCGCCAAACACGCATACGACCATCATTGGCACCAAGGCAGAAGCGACTCTCATCGCTGAAGACGACACGTCTCCATTCGTCCCTCCATTCACGCCTGTCGCGACACCACTGGAGGCGAGCTGCACGATGTTGGGGCGTGAGCGGAAGACGGCCTAACGGTGTGCGGGACCGTAGCCCAGCTTCATGGAGACGGTTGCGAATGGTCCTCGCCGATACCCCAGGAGCAACAGTGTCCCTAATTTGCTGGGAAGTGGCGGTGCGGTCCCCTACGGCACTGCGTAGGATCCTACGGTCTTGGCGTGCATCCGTGCGTCGCTGCGGTCCGGTCCCAGGTCGACGGGCACGTGCACCTTCCGCCGACCACTGGCGACATCATCGATGTACTGTGGAGACCTCACGCCCCACGTGTTGAGCAATTCGGCGGTACGTCCACCCGGCCTCCCGCATGCCCACTATACGCCCTCGCTCAAAGTCCGTCAACTGCACATACGGTTCACGTCCACGCTGTCGCGGCATGCTACCAGTGTTAAAGACTGCGATGGAGCTCCGTATGCCACGGCAAACTGGCTGACACTGACGGCGGCGGTGCACAAATGCTGCGCAGCTAGCGCCATTCGACGGCCAACACCGCGGTTCCTGGTGTGTCCGCTGTGCCGTGCGTGTGATCATTGCTTGTACAGCCCTCTCGCAGTGTCCGGAGCAAGTATGGTGGGTCTGACACACCGGTATCAATGTGTTCTTTTTTCCATTTCCAGGAGTGTACATTCTTAAAAACATCAGATAATTTTTGTAGCCTCATAACTGTTAAAATGATACTAAATTGTGTTGTGACGTCGTATCATTCGAATACCTTTGATTAAGAATACATAAAGGGGATTAAAATGGTCACAGCATTTGTGACTCAAAGGAAAGCGCTACGGGAATGCTGAGGTATGTGAACTGGAAGGAGCCCACAAAAAGACGCCGTACCAAGTAGGATCCGTACAAATAGAGAAGATCCGATGAAGAGCGGCGTGTTTCGTCACCGGATAGTTTACTCGGTGGTAGTGCGTTACAGAGATGCTCAAAAACTCCGATGGTAGATGCTACAAGAGATGCGTCTTGCATCACGGAGATATTTACTGTTGAAATTTTTGCTCTTGCTCTGAGCACTATGGGACTCAACATCTTAGGTCATAAGTCCTCTAGAACTTAGAAGTACTTAAACCTAACTAACCTAAGGACATCACACACACCCATGCCCGAGGCAGGATTCGAACCTGCGACCGTAGCAGTCTGAAATTTTGAGAGCTTACGTTCCAAGGAGAGTACGGCAACGTATTACTTCGTATGACATACGCCGGCCGCTGTGGCTGAGACGTTCTAGGCGCTTCAGTCTGGAACCGCGCTGCTGCTACGGTCGCAGGTCCGAATCCTGCCTCGGGTATGGATGTGTGTGATGTCCTTAGGTTAGTTAGGTTTAAGTAGGCCTAAGTCTAGGGGACTGATGACCTCAGATCTTAAGTCCCATAGTGCTTAGAGCCATTTGAACCTCTGACATACGCCTCGCGAAATGATCACACGAGAAAATTAGAGAAATTAGATGTCATACGGTGCTTTACCGAGAATCCTTTTTCCCATGCGCCATTCGGGTTTGGAACAGGACGGAGGAGGGTGGGAAGGAAGGGGAGGAGCTAGTGGTGCCAGAAGTACCCTCCGCCACACCGTAAGGTGGCTTGCGGAGTATTGATTTAGACGTAGATGGTTCAAATGGAAATCTACTTAGAATCTTTCAAGAATCGATTTTGTCCGCCTCGGTAGCTGCGGGGTCAGTGTGGTAGATTGCTAACTGAAGGGGCCCGGGTTCGATTCTCGCTCCCGAGTTGGAGATTTTCTCCCCTCTGGGACTGGTTGTTGTGTTGTCCTTACACTCCTATCACATTACTGACAAGAAAATCGCGTCAAATACACTGTAGGGTCGTCTTTACACAATTGAGATAGCTCCATGGGCACCAATCGAAAGCCAATAATTAAAAAAATTCAGTTTTCTCGGATGAATCTAGGGAAGTCCTTCCACAACTACTACCTGCGTCCATGTAGAGAATATAAGCTTAGGCTAATAACAGCTCGCACATATAAAGTCATTTTTCTACACCCTATCTGTTAGTTGGACGAAAGGCAGCCCAAACGCAAAAAACTACATTCTGCCACGCAGTCATTAACTTTTTCTCGAGATATTATGCCCGAGTGGAAATATCGTTGTTGGTACCTAGGCGTCAGTTTCAAGGACTGTCTCGGCGTTCATCTAGGCGAATACAGAAAGCAGTGGAGGAGCACTGGCCATTATCATCGGTATAGCCTCGACTTTCCCAGCACAGACTTGAAATAAGTCTAGCGCACACTTTCGGAGCTGTGTTCTGAGCCGGCCCTGGCGCTTCGGGTCCGCCAGGCAGTAGGTGGTGTCTCCTGGTAGCGAGAACTCATTGTATCGATTCCGCCTCCACCCACACCTTTATTATTTACGACTGCGGGGAAGATACGTGCCCCTGCCTGGAGGCGGGCCACGGTGCTTCAAAGCAGACGCTGGAAATACACAGGTCTGCAGGAGCTGCCTTTACAAGATTACAACTACATTTTACCTCGATCTTTGTAAAAATAATATGATTTTAACACAAGACGAGAAGGTAGAGCAACTATTACGTCATTCACACGGAGGCGTTGAGATTTTTGAACATACTAAAGGCTCCTGACGAGTTAAATTGTGCAAGAATCTGAACACTTCCAGAACTACCAACATAAAAAAGACTAAAGAAGAAAAGGTAGTGAAGATGAGAGTATGATGTCCCATAGTCAAGACGTAGTCCCAGTCTTCAAGAAGGGTCGTCGAGCAGATGCGCAAAACTATAGACCTATATCTCTGACGTCGACCTGTTGTAGAATTTTAGAACATGTTTTTTGCTCGAGTATCATGTCGTTTTTGGAAACTCAGAATCTGCTATGTAGGAATCAACATGGATTCCGGAAACAGCGATCGTGTGAGACCCAACTCGCTTTAGTTGTTCATGAGACCCAGAAAATATTAGATACAGGCTCCCAGGTAAATGTCATTTTCCTTGACTTCCGGGAGGCGTTCGATGCAGTTCCGCACTGTCGCTTGATAAACAAAGTAAGAGCCTACGGAATATCAGACTACCAGCTGTGTGGCTGGATTGAAGAGTTTTTAGCAAACAGAACACAGCATGTTGTTCTCAATGGAGAGACATCTACAGACGTTAAAGTAACCTCTGGCGTGCCACAGGGGAGTGTTATGGGACCATTGCTTTTCACAATATATATAAATGACCTAGTAGATAGTGTCGGAAGTTCCATGCGGTTTTTCGCGGATGATGCTGTAGTATACAGAGAAGTTGCAGTATTAGAAAATTGCAGCGAAATGCAGGAAGATCTGCAGCGGATAGGCACTTGGTGCAGGGAGTGGCAACTGACCCTTAACATAGACAAATGTAATGTATTGCGAATACATAGAAAGAAGGATCCTTTATTGTATGATTATATGATAGCGGAACAAACATTGGTAGCAGTTACTTCTGCAAAATATCTGGGAGTATGCGTGCGGAACGATTTGAAGTGGAATGATCATATAAAATTAATTGTTGGTAAGGCGGGTGCCAGGTTGAGATTCATTTGGAGAGTCCTTAGAAAATGTAGTCCATCAACAAAGGAGGTGGCTTACAAAACACTCGACCGACCTATACTTGAGTATTGCTCATCAGTGTGGGATCCGTACCAGATCGGGTTGACAGAGGAGGTAGAGAAGATCCAAAAAAGAGCGGCGCGTTTCGTCACAGGGTTATTTGGTAAGCGTGATAGCGTTACGGAGATGTTTAGCAAACTCCAGTGGCAGACTCTGCAAGAGAGGCGCTCTGCATCACGGTGTAGCTTGCTGGCCAGGTTTCGAGAGGGTGCGTTTCTGGATGAGGTATCGAATATATTGCTTCCCCCTACTTATACCTCCTGAGGAGATCACGAATATAAAATTAGAGAGATTCGAGCGCGCACGGAGGCTTTCCGGCAGTCGTTCCTCCCGCGAACCATACGCGACTGGAACAGGATATGGAGGTAATGACAGTGGCACGTAAAGTGCCCTCCGCCACACACCGTTGGGTGGCTTGCGGACTATAAATGTAGATGTAGATGTAGATTAGAGAATAAGTAAAATATCTGATTGTATTATTATGGGGAAGGAAATCGAACATATCCTCTGAAAGGAATTATCATCATAATCAACTGATTTGATTTAGAGAAACCAAGGAAAACCTGAATCTGGATTGTCACACAAGGATCTTAATCTTGATCATCGAAAAATGGAATCCACTGCCTTAGTCGCCATGAAACCTCGTTCGCCGAGTGAAAAAATCCCACGATATCACTGTCTATCAAAATATTGAGATTTTCAATCAATGGCCGTAAGGATATTTGTTCCACGTTAGTCCTAATTGTCTCTTCAGGAGTACCTTCAGTACATGCCACTAATCATCGGACACTCGTAGGAAACTGCTCGCCTTTACGCCATTACACACGGCAAGCTGCTTTTCGAGTAGCCGAGCAAATTTGGAGTGCGCATGACGGCATTTTATGTTAGAAAAACCCTCTGTAAGATCGATGAGCCGTTAGGTATCGTACAGCACAGTGTCAAGAGTGTGTAACCTATATTTGTTTCAGAGAGGAATACACGTCATTGCAACCCAGAAAAAGAGATCGAAAGCCTTATATTAGTCAAATACAAAAGCGTCCAGACTGAGTTACTCTTACTTATTAAGGGTCATTCCGCGCACGCAACACTTGGCAGAGAAAGCTAGCTGAAACCAGAAATAAACAGCAACGAAATCTCAGGTACTAGTGGAATACATACTCGAAAGATGGTTTGGGCACCACTTATGGTGACGTATTTTATTTTATTTTTGTAATTTGTAGACAGACAGATCGAAGGTTAAAATGTGAGAGAGTCCGGGTGATGATAAGCATTAAAGGTAGGGCAAAAACAGTTGTTGATTGTGTGTACTCTCATATTCCTAGGAACTTCTACAGGTTGTTATGATGTCTCAAAAGCTTTTCAGCCAAAGTAATAAGAAAGTACTGAAGGCTGCACATAAAATAGAGCTGGACGTAAAACGTGGACGTAAATACATTGACGGAAAAAAATTAGCAGCAAAAAAAAAATTAATGTAGGGTAATGAAATTTTTGGAACATATTTGTCTAGGTAACATATTTAAGTGATTAACATTGCAAGATCACAGGTTAATGTAAGCTACTGTGAATGTGAAATTGTGGTATATTAATAACCGCTGTAACCGACAGAATGTTGAATGCAAGTATGCAAATGTGCATCCATTGTATTGTATAGGTGCCGGATGTCAGTTTGTGGGATAAAGTTCCATGCCTGTTGCACGTGGTCGGTGATTACAGGGACGGTTAATGCTGGTTGTGGATGACGCTGTTGTTGTCGTTCGATGATGTCCCATATGAGACAGATCTGGTGATCGAGCAGGCCAAGGCAACATATCGACAATCTGTAGAGCACATTAGATTATAATAGCGGTATGTGGGCGAGCGTTATCGTGTTGGAAAACACCCTCTGTAATGCTGCTCAACCGGCCGCTGTGGCCCAGCGGTTCTAGGCGCTTCAGTCTGGAACCACGCGACCGCTACGGTCGCAGGTTCGAATCCTGCCTCGGGCATGGATGTGTGTGATGTCCTTAGTTAGGTTTAAGTAGTTCTAAGTCTAAGGGACAGATAACCTCAGATGTTAAGTCCCATAGTGCTTAGAACCATCTGAACCATCTTTTGCAGGTCGCGGACGCGAATTGTTCAGCGCCGCTGCAAGTACTAGATTCCAAACCTCCTTCTGTGTACCCTCCCCCAATGCCCCCATTTAAATTGTGACCTAAGGCCCTAATGGATTGTAATGGAGCTGGACGTGACAAAAATAATAGTTGGTATTAACCATTGGGGGAGGTTATACACAAAACGAGTTTGGAATCTAGTAGATGCAGTGGCGCGAAACAATTCGCGTCCACGACATGCAAAAGGTTTCTTTAAAGGCTGACCAATGAAAACGACTGTATGTCCATTTCTGTGTTCATAGTACGTAACTGTAAATGTTTTTTGGAAGACCGACCGTAATCACAGTATGACGATTAAGACACCAGATACCGTACCATGCAGACTACATTTAGCAAATAAAGACAAATAATGCAGGACACAGAATCGAACCCTCGACCTCCTGTATGCTAATCCAAAACGCTATTCGTTGTACCAACTGGACAGCACTACTGGCATGTTGTGACAGAGGTAGTTACCGTACACATAGTTACAGTTATGCCAGATTGTCGATCTTTAACGTCCATTTACTGCCCGAAATACGCGCAGGCCGAAAATTTGTAAGAGACACTTTTGTTTCTCCAATACGTGTGAAATCGCACTGCGAAGTCCGAGTGCGCGAATTTTTCTTCATCCTGTACATTATATATATTAAAAGATATACAGCCTGTTTTCTTCCAAATGTTCATTAGAGTATCCTGTAAAAATTTTAAGTACATCGGTCAAGAACTTTTCCAGAGTTTTGGTAAATACGTTTCCCGTTTATATATTACGTAAAAATTTTTATATCATATACATTAAAAATATATGTATCCTATGTCCTTTCAAGTGTTCCTTAAAGTATAGTATAAATATCTGAAGTAAATCGGTCAAGAACTTTTCGAGATTTTTTGCAATAACGTTAAATAACGAATTGTCTTTATATGGTAGTATAGATTTATTTATTTATTTAATCGTGTCCAAGCCATAGACAACCCACATATTACATATACACACAAACACAAATACAATACACATATGTATAAGTAAAACAACCCCCAATGGGGAGTCACATTACAATATAAAGTATATTGTATATATGTATATGTATATGTAGTATAGATAACGCTCCACTGCAGATTGAATAGTTCATTCCGGACTGTTTGGTAAGTCGAAATTCTTCTCTTTAAAGAGACAGAATCGATTCGGAGGGTACCTACCATTCGTAAAGTGTCTGCACAGAATTCTGATTCAGAGCTTGACATATTGCTTGCCTGGATCCTTAAACAGTCGTATTACAGCTGGTTTGCGAAGCCTAATATTGTCCCGCCGCCACCCTTGCATGCCCGCTATTGCTCACTGGGGTTAACGTTGAGATATTACCACTGCCCGCGGTAACGGTTTGTTCGTGTCGATTCTGAGCTCCCTGCTATATCGCCGCAATATACACAACAGACTGGTCAATCGGTGATATCCTAAGGTTCTGTTCCCCCGCACAATATTGTCGCCCTTGGTTAATCCAGAGCTCAAAGGGGTGGCTGATCTTTTAACGTCCCGGTCGGTCGCTCGGGGGGAAATGCAATTATGTTCACAGGATATTTGCTCACATTTTCAGCAGAATACGTAACATATAACTCAAATGGTTGTGTTAATTACTTGCTTGCTACAGTGGGGAGCTAACTCACGCTCAGTTTTAGGAGGTTTTGTAAATCCACCGAGGCAAATACTAACCTCGAACTCCGTTTACGCAGTAAACATTGCAAGACTGCGTTTGCGACCCATTTGCAGAGAAATATCGCGTACTTTCTTACCTTTCGTAGGGACTCAACGTATGTATCAATACGGTACCTTGAATGTTGCCTAAACGAAGATTGATACTATGGTCAATATGTGAAAATAAGGGCTGAAAGTGATCGAAGCAGTTTCAATAAAACGACGAATTTGAAGACTGCGCCTTATCATAAGCTATGTTCAAGAACTTGGAAGCTTCCATAAAGTATCGGCAGCGTTTGTCATGGAGAGAGAGTACATCAGTAACGCTGAACTATTATAAAGGTAGCACAAGGAAACAGAAGTTGTGCTCTCCACTAAGAATCAAAAATTATTTTAATCATATGTTGCATTACGAAAAATACAGGCTCTTTCAAACGGGAATACACGGGAAGAGAGAAAGAGACGACGAGGACCCAGTGAAAAAAGAACATCATGACTGAAGGGTAACTATGTCTTTGACTAGGGATGTGACTAGGTATGTGACTAAGTATGTGTCTAGATATATGTGTGAGTGATCAGATATGTAACTAGACAAGTTACTGCGATTAGGTACATCAATATTACTACATAGTGCTTACAACTAAACTTTCGCTGCTTGAGAAGGCCGTAATTAAAAACGAGGGATCTCAGGTCAATGAAACTTTGTGGAAGCATTAGTAAAGACGTGCGGAAGAGAAATAACGAATGACCATGGAAAGAAACATTTTAATTTCCACATGAGAGGGTGACATTCGCTAATTGCGTACAATGTTTACGTCAGATTACAAACGTTGCTCAGTGTTACGACCATATGTATGCACGTTAGTATGGAACCGCACTAGAGATACTGTTCCACAATTGCCGGCCGCGGTGGCCAAGCGGCTCTAGGCGCTTCAGTCCAGAACCGCGTGACTGCTGCGGTCGCAGGTTCGAATCCTGCCTCGGGCATGGATGTGTGTGATGTCCTTAGGTTAGTTAGGTTTAAGTAGTTCTAAGTTCTAGGGGACTGATGACCTCAGATGTTAAGTCCCATAGTGCTCAGAGCCGTTTGAACCGTTTTTTGTTTCACAATTTTTCGCAGCACTTTTCGAACGGTGAACCATGGAATGTTCAGCTGTCGTGACACAGTTCGTGCATTGCTTCAAGATCGCACATTGCGTCCAGCATACTCATCCATGGCAACAGTAACTTCGACAACAATTCGTGAAGCAACTGGCAGTCGGCCTCTCCCAGGAGCAAGTTAATCATGTTCTTCAACCCCGTTGCGGAAAGAGGTTCTCTCCGTATTCCTTTAATGCGGCGATACTCGCGAAGAGCAGCAACACTAGTGCTGTTGAAAGATAAAACAGCTTTGAGAATAAAGCGCTGCTCGCCTTGCCCAGACCAGTCTTGACTGTCGGTAACTGGAATTCACACTAATGCTCGTGTTTCAGCCGTTCGTCGCCGTACCAGTACCGGCGCCTAGCGGCAAGTCATGACATTAACACTACAAACAACGCAAATCCTGCAGCATGCTGTCCGAACATCATCCATATAAAGTTGGACGTAGAGGCCAGACAACCAGCCTATATGCAAAGACAGGAAGGAATCCACAGGGTGGAAAACAGCACTGATTCCTACATGGAATCAGGTGATGATACTGATCCCAACACGACCGTAAATGTATTAAGAAGTGCCCTAAATAAACAAAAGAACAGTCTTTAAAAAAAAAGAACGTTAATCTCAAGAACTCTGTATCCAAGCACAAAGAGAACATACTGACAACATATTGTAGACAGTTATTAGAAGTTAAGGTTTAGTTATTAGGACGTCTAGAGTATATGTTAGATTTATATAAAGAGCTGTGATTGGCGGTCGGCGGCTTGATGGACAGTTCCAAGGCACTCGCCATCATATACAGTTGGTAAAGGGACATTCTTCCACCATCATCTTTCCGATCTTCACTTTTTATTCTTTCTAAAAATTTAGATATGGTTTATATTTCAATTTTCCAAAATTTTGTTAATTTCATAAATGTTAATTATCTTTTATTTACCCATCTTAAATGAAAGAATCTTGTTTATTTTAGAGAAAATTTTCCGAATTTATACCATGTCTTAAAATTATAATATGTCGTAACCTCTGTTTTCATAAATTCCTGTCTTCTATTCATAAATCGTTAATTTTAAGATTTTCGTTTCTTAATTGCTTTTAAGTCTGTAATTATTTAAAGCTGCAATATTATTAATCCTTATTAAAAATAAGAAATAACAAATAAGTTTCACACTCTGTACATGTACAATTTCGTATTGTGAAAGTACGACCTGTCTTAGTAACAAGATCATTTGTAAATGGCAGCAAATAAATAATTTAAAAAAATACCCATACGGTAAATAGTTTGCCGTATACACTGGCTCAAATAGCGAAAGTTTAATTATAGCCACCCTGTACATGAATGCAGAACTCTTTGTTCCGCATGTCATCTTCAGAGATCTGCTCTGTGATAGCCACAATGACCACCAAACTTCGGTGTAAGAAATAGAACAAGAAGTGCAGGAGAGTGACTTAGAGCGAGCGTCTGTAATAATTCTCATCATTAACGACCTCAAAGTGGATGGGACGTTAGGCTGTATCTTTGTGTCCTCTTCTTAAAATCTGTACAAACCTTCAATCGGAAACAGGGGCTGCTCTACCGAACATTTTCAGATAGGGAACCTATGATTTGCAAAGCCGACTTAGGAAATATGGGTATTACGTACTGTTCATATTATTGTCTATACATATTACTATAAATTTAATTCCCCCGCCACGTTTTTCTGTCTGCATGTGAAGGCTAACCTCAGGAACTACTGTAGGTATTTTAATACGGTTTTCTCTAATAGATCCATTTATTTACGAGAAAAATTTGTTTGTATAATTACCGCTACACCAGATAAATCGTACGGCAGTAGATACTAAGTGTTACGAGCGCGAACCCGGAATGGCTTGCTGGTTTCATATAATTTCATTTCACCCAGTCATTTATTAGTTACGTTGACTTGCATGTATGTAATCATAATTCAATTTCAGCGAACATGTAAGCGCTGGCATTCAGTGTAACATCAGTCATAATGTACCTTTTCCCACGTCAGAACAGTTGCCCAATATGAACGCCAGCGCGTAGAACAAATCACTGGCGAGTTTCGAATGCCACTCTGGGTACCATCAGGGCAACCAATTTCGTGTTCGTGACCATTAAGATCTCATAAACAAGAAATTTCAGATTTACACATAAGAAGTAATATAGCGGTTTGTTGTCGGCTATTGCTGTGAAGCTGGCCGGTGTGGCCGAGCGGTTCTAGGCGCTTCAGTCTGGAACCACGTGACCGCTACGGTCGCAGGTTCGAATCCTGCCTCGGGCATGGATGCGTGTGATATTCTTAGGTTAGTTAGGTTTAAATAGTTCTAAGTTCTAGGGGACTGATGACCTTAAATGTTAAGTCCCATAGTGCTCAGAGCCATTTGAACCATAAATATGATAATACAAAATAACAAAAAATGAAAGGCACTTCATAAGAGACTCGCTCTATATCCGAGAGTTCTCACCTGATTCAGTCAACTACAAAATTGCAAAGTTACCGTGTTTGAAGTCCACAACAACAACTAGCGCAAAAGCCTAGCATTCCTTCTTTTATCACTTCACTAATTTTAGGAACCACTTTGAAACGCATATATTTAGCCATGTAGTCGTGCATGTATATAACAGACATAAGCGTAATAGACATTAAATATGTTGTTCCATGGTCACTCCTTTAAGGGTTATCTTGGTCATATACAATAGCTGACATGCTATGTTTCTTCCTAATATTTGTTTGGGTACATGGTTTTGTGCCAAAATTCCTGACGTAACAATTATAGCAAACCCTGTACCTCAGAAGGGCGTATGGATTCTCGCGTGAGAGCTCTAAGTAAATAAATAAAATCTTTAATTCTTAATTTATTGGTGCATCTGCCAGAGAATCTCAGTTTACTATGAAAAAGATGGAGAAACAAGTAGAATTTCTAGAACACACAAAGTGTAGCTTTCCATGCTATTATAATTTTTATCTTTTGAGTTATGATTTCTGAAAGGTAAAACACGAAATCCACAAGTGACACCGAAACACAGAACACGATAATATTAGTGATTTTTTGTTGAAAGTATGTGTTAGTGGGTTCAACGACGACTCTACTAATTACACTGAACAATATACACAAACAATTTTTCTTTCCTTATACTTCATTTTATAGCTTGTCTTTCAACGTCTTATTGGAAGTGCAATCACTGCAGACAGATGATGCGCGCCGGCCGCGGTGGTCTAGCGGTTCTGGGCGCGCAGTCCGGAACCGCGCGACTGCTACGGTCGCAGGTTCGAATCCTGCCTCGGGCATGGATGTGTGTGATGTCCTTAGGTTAGTTAGGTTTAAGTAGTTCTAAGTTCTAGGGGACTGATGACCACAGATGTTAAGTCCCATAGTGCTCAGAGCCATTTGAACCATTTTGAAGATGATGCGCACACACCAATGGGTAGCGTGGTGTCAGCTTGCGGAGGAACTAATTGATGTCTTGAGTACGGAAACACTTTCGATCACAGCTGTTTGGCTAGCAGCGACGAGCTGTCTATGGCATGCAGATTCTAATTATGGTATTGTGTAACGGCTGCATATGGTGTATTTCCAAATTGTAATCACGTACTTCTTAGAGTAAGAGCATATCACATTACTGATAGTCACTTCGTCCAAATTTTCCGGCAATAGGCTACCACTGGAATATTATCATGCGTTTACACAAAATTTTCCATCACAAATTCTTGTCACATGTGTGTAGCCTACTACTGTTTAAAATAGTAACATAATACACTGAAGCGCCAAAGAAACTGTTACAGGCACGTGTATTCAAATACAGAGATATGTAAACAGGGAGAATACGGCGCTGCGGTCGGCAACGCCTATTTACGACAACAAGTGTCTGCCGCAGTTGTTCAAGCTGGTGGAGACTCTGTAGTGGTGTGGGACGTGTGCAGTTGGACTGATATGGGACCCCTGATACGTCTAGATACGACTCTGACGGGTGACATGTACGTAAGCATCCTGTCTCATCACCTGCATCCATTCATGTCCATTATGCATTCCGACGAACTTGGGCAATTCCAGCAGGACAATGAAACACCCCACACGTCCTTAATTGCTACAGAGTGGCTCCAGGAACACTCTTCTGAGCTTAAACACTTCCGCTGGCCACCAAACTCCCAAGACATGAGCATTACTGAGCTTATCTGGGATGCCTTGCACCATGCTGTTCGGAAGAGGTCTCTACCCCCTCGTACTCTTACGGGTTTATGGACAGCCCTGCAGCATTCGTGGTGTCAATTCCCTCCAGCACTACTTCAGACATTAGTCAAGTCCATACTACGTCGTGTTGCGGCACTTCTGCGTGCTAGCGGAGGCCCTACACGATATTAGACAGGTGTACCAGTTTCTTTGGCTCTTCAATGTAACCAACGATCATTTTGCTGTGGGCCCAACTATAACGTCCGTATTGAAACCAGGGAGAACGGTCCACGCTACCACATCAGCTTCACCCAACGCTACAGCATACGCAGACAAATACCATACAGCACGTATCCGTCATCTCCACACTCGCCTATCTGACAGCTGACAGCTACTTCAACTAATGTTACTCGTCACTCAATTAGATCGTCTTTCATTGCTCCACAGACTAATTACAGAGGTCTGATTTCTGACAATGTTTCGGCATTATTAATTGATGGTGTGTTCTCGTGATAGTGCTCAGAGCCATTTGAACCATTTGTGTTCTCGTGTTTCCAACAAAGGTGCCGATTTCAGTTCTGAGCACAATATTTAGACGACTGCGAGTAATGATTTTATGTGTACTCGCCAGCTGGATCTCAACCATAACTTGGTGTGGCACTCTCATTTCTTTCGGCAGCGCTTATCTCACTGATGCAGAAATCACATCAGTTCGCTTTACTTATCGGAGATTTTACGCTACATACGGAATATAGAGAAGAGTCTCTGATAGTGCTATACAGTGGTAAAGATAAATCTCATTGTTTCTTGTAATTTCATTTTGCGCACAGACACGAATGCCGGAAAATCACAAGCACCAAACACCATTCCTTTGCTAACCGTGAATGTGGTGACAGTTTTAGCTAAGTGGTTGTGTTTAATGCGTTTGTCTTGCTGTTATTGCAGCTGCTACTTATGATGATGATATGATGATGATGTTTACATGTTCTATGTAAACGAACTAGCTGCTGCGCCTCTCGAACAACAACGAAGAGGCTACAAACCTAAACGTCCCCTTCAAACCATGAGACACCGAGAGAAGGTTGGAATTTAAACCAGATCTTGGTGATCAGGAACTTCACACCATCACGTCTCCTCCACTTACCGCCGTTATATTGGAGACGAGGAATTCAGTCACCATCCAGTTTCGAACTGGCTACCTCCTCCGACTCGAGTGACATCTGAGAGACGTGCGTTAGAGTGCTCGGTTACGAAGGCGTGGTTAATGATTATGATCGTGAATGGAGTCAGCACAAAGAGGAGCACAGTGTTTATATCGCTACTCATCTACCAAAGCTTCGAGGAGAAAGTCAGGCTTAATCTTCCCATCGGTTTGATACATAGACTGACGGTACATCTCGGAAGATAATTCGGTACCGTGATCGTCTTCCCCCTTTCAAGCTCGAAGGAATGGAGGAAGATTAAGGTTTAACGTCTCCTCTACATCGAAGTCATTAGCGACGGAGCACAAGCTCTAAATGTTTCAAGACTGGGAAAGAAAATTGACCTTGCCCTATAAAAGGAACCACCCCGGCATTTACCCGGAACGATTTAGGAAAACCACGGAAAATCTCAATCTGGATGGACAGACGTGGATTTGAACCGTCGTCATCCTCATTGTGAGTCCAGTGTCTGTAGGTCTGCGTTATCACGAATGGAACACAGCAAGACTGTCGGAAGGCCCTGTATGCGCTCTACATTCTCTGATTTCCCTGTCGGCGTCGTTTCGCGAGATACACTGCCTGACAAAAAACGGTAAGCACTCAGACGACAAAGTCGGATACTAATGTAACCTCGTACACGTACATAACATCGACGGGTATGTAATTTATTAGAATTTCGATTCTCTGCGTCAGGTACGTTAGCTTCAGATGTTGAATGATCACTGTGAAAGTCACTGACAAGGGAACCTCCCCATCGCACCCCCCTTAGATTTAGTTATAAGTTGGCACAGGGGATAGGGCTTGAAAAACTGAACACAGATCAATCGAGAAAACAGGAAGAAGTTGTGTGGAACTATGAAAAAAATAAGCAAAATATGCAGATAGGCAACATTAAGGAAAATATGAATTCAGTAGCGCCGTGGTCCTGTGGTTACCGTGAGCAGCTGTGGAACGATAGATCCTTGGTTCAAATCTTCCCTCAAGTAAAAAATTTTAATTTTTTATTTTCAGACAATTATCAAAGTTCAGGCACTCACACACAGTCAACTTCGCTCTCCAAAATTCCAGGACATGTTCAGATTTGCTTGGACATATGCAGAATTTGACGGTCTACACACGGAAAAATTTGAAAAAGTTAAAAACATATGTTTTGACAGAACACAGGGAAAACTGTGCGACTGTGAAACTGTTGCATTCATTTGTTGCAGTTTATGTGACAAACTCTTATGTTTTCATCACTTTTTTGGGAGTGATTATCACATCCACAAGAAAACCTAAATCGGGGAAGGTAGAAGAATCTTTTTACCCATTCGCCAAGTGTACAAGTTAGGTGGGTCGACAACATATTCCTGTTACGTGACGCACATGCCGTCACCAGTCTCGTATAGAATATATCAGACGTGTTTTCCTGTGGTGGAATCGGTTGACCTATGACCTTGCGATCAAATGTTTTCGGTTCCCATTGGAGAGGCACGTCCTTTCGTCTTCTAATCGCACGGTTTTGCGGTGCGGTCGCGAAACACAGACACTAAACTTATTACAGTGAACAGAGACGTCAATGAACGAACGGACAGATCATAACTGCGAAAATAAAAGAAATTAAACTTTACACTTGAGGGAAGACTTGTGGACCTCTCGTTCCACAGCTGCTCACGCTAACCACGGGACCACGGCGCTCCTGATCTCACATTCTCCTTGTGTTGCCTATCTTGCACATAGACTACTCAGTTTGTATATTTTGCTTATTTTTTTCATAGTTCCACACAACTTCTTCCTGTTTTCTTGATTGATCTGTGTTCAGTTTTTCAAGGCCTATCCACTGTAACAACTTAAAACTAAATCTGAAGAGGGTGCGATGGGGAGGTTCGCTTGTGAGATGCCGCGTACTCATGTGAGGCAGCGTTATCAGCTCCTGGCACACTTTGAAAGGGGCCTGATTGCGTGGCCCCATTTGGGGGTGCAATATTCAGATTTTTTAAGTATTCAGATGTTACAGTGACCCAATGTTGGACCGCATACTCGTCGTCAAGGTTCCAGTCCACCATGTCTGACAACCACACGGGAGGATCGCCGTGTTGTGGGCCAAGCACAACGTAACCCCACCACATCTCCGACTGCCATCATAGAAAAAGTAGTGGACTCCGTGCAACACTTCGTGTCGTCGTACACCATTGGTGGGAAACTATCAGTATCTGGAGTAGCGAATCACCGTCCCGTGCCTAGGCTGCCGTTAAACCACAACACAAACGGCTGCGTTTGGAGGGGTGCCGTGACCGAAATGCACGGACAGCTGATGAATGGCGTCGCATTGTGTTCAGCGATGAATCGTGGTTCTGCACTGCCCTGGATCACCATCGTTAGGGGGAATGGCGGCGACCTATAGAGAGGGCCCATCCTTCCAATGTTTGGAGACATACAACGGTATTAGTCCTGCCGTCATGTTGTGGGGAGCCATCTGGTATGACATCAGGTCACGGCTGGTAGTGACTGAGGGAACTCTGACGGGTTCAACGTATGTCACGGACGTTCTGTGTCCTCACGTATTTCATCTCATGCGACGGTATCGTGTTGCCACTTTTGAACAGGAATATTCGTCCATATAGTAGTAGTAGTAGTAGTAGTAGTAGCTTTATTCATCCGTAGATCTCTTTTTGCAAGGATATAGGACATGTCAAAGTATTTACAAGTTTAGATCAATTTAAAATAAGATAATTCTTATACATTTATATTCACAGACTTCTAGTTAGACATAATCACTAGATTTACTCCTGGTATACAATACCTTTTTTTACACATAACTTATTAAGATAATGTAATGCCACACCGTTCACTCATATCTCACTATCAGTCACTGCACACACTACACACGCATTGTTTCACAACACTTCACTCACTACACACACACACACACACACACACACACACACACACACACACACACACTGGTGATATTTGGGTCATTTCCTGTACCGCAAATTCCCATTTGCTATCCTGAAAAACTGAGTCAGCATCCCTCCATAATGAGTGAGATGTTGAGCTCAGAAAGAAGAAGAGGTGATAGTATTGTGCTATGCATAGCTTGGGGTTACGTATTTCTAGAAAGGAAAAAAGAAGGAAAAAACATAAAGTGAAGGTGTTATTTGGAATGTTGGATGTTTTAAAATCATTATTATTAGTATTATTATTATTTTTACAACATTTTTTTATCAAACCCCTACTCTGTTTTATCTAAGTAATCCTTCAATGTATAAAAGGTATTGCATAACAGGTACTTTTTAGCTACCTCTTTAAATAAGTGTATTTTTGCAATTTCTTTAATCTTTTTTGGTAATTTATTTTATAGTTTTATTCCTTGGTAGAAAATGCTGTTTTGAGTTTTATGTTTATTTTTTCTTGGTAAACGTAAGTTGAGTCTATCTCTTGTTGCGTGGTCATGGACAGCTGTTTGTGTAGTAATTACCAATGTTATTTTTGATGTGTATAACTGACTGGTAAATGTATTCACATGGAGCAGTTACAATCGCCAGTGTTTTGAACAGATCTTTACAATGAACTCGACTAGTATTTTTAGTTATTATTCTTATGGCTCTTTTCTGGAGTGCATGTGTCTCTATGGACTGTGTGCGCGATGTTGAGCTATTTCCGTGGCCAGCAAGATCCACAGATCTGACCCGATAGAACATGTGTGGGACCAGTTCGGACATCAGCTTCCTCGCAGTGTTGGTATTCGCAGTATAAAGGACCAGTTACAACAGTTATGGGCCAGACTGCTTCAGAAGATACAACTGCTTAATAATACCTTTCCGTCCGAACTAGCCCATGCACCCAGGCCAGAGGGGTGCAAAGTCTTACTGATAAGCGGGCTCATACAGCTAACTTCTTTGTCAATGTGACTCGAATTTGTAATCACTGAAATAACATCAGATACCCACTGAACCCGTAAAGTTTCATTTCGTTTCCCCTTAGCCTTCTGGATGCTTCAAACTTTTTTCGCAAGTAGTATGTGTGTGGGAGATAGAAATATATTGTTTAATTCTTCCTGGAATGCACCTTCTCTGAATTCTAGATACACATCTGTCAACATCTACATACACTCCTGGAAATGGAAAAAAGAACACATTGACACCGGACACTGCGAGCAAGCAATGTACAAGCAATGATCACACGCACGGCACCGCGGACACACCAGGAACCGCGGTGTTGGCCGTCGAATGGCGCTAGCTGCGCAGCATTTGTGCACCGCCGCCGTCAGTGTCAGCCAGTTTGCCGTGGCATACGGAGCTCCATCGCAGTCTTTAACACTGGTAGCATGCCGCGACAGCGTGGACGTGAACCGTATGTGCAGTTGACGGACTTTGAGCGAGGGCGTATAGTGGGCATGCGGGAGGCCGGGTGGACGTACCGCCGAATTGCTCAACACGTGGGGCGTGAGGTCTCCACAGTACATCGATGTTGTCGCCAGTGGTCGGCGGAAGGTGCACGTGCCCGTCGACCTGGGACCGGACCGCAGCGACGCACGGATGCACGCCAAGACCGTAGGATCCTACGCAGTGCCGTAGGCGACCGCACCGCCACTTCCCAGCAAATTAGGGACACTGTTGCTCCTGGGGTATCGGCGAGGACCATTCGCAACCGTCTCCATGAAGCTGGGCTACGGTCCCGCACACCGTTAGGCCGTCTTCCGCTCACGCCCCAACATCGTGCAGCCCGCCTCCAGTGGTGTCGCGACAGGCGTGAATGGAGGGACGAATGGAGACGTGTCGTCTTCAGCGATGAGAGTCGCTTCTGCCTTGGTGCCAATGATGGTCGTATGCGTGTTTGGCGCCGTGCAGGTGAGCGCCACAATCAGGACTGCATACGACCGAGGCACACAGGGCCAACACCCGGCATCATGGTGTGGGGAGCGATCTCCTACACTGGCCGTACACCACTGGTGATCGTCGAGGGGACACTGAATAGTGCACTGTACATCCAAACCGTCATCGAACCCATCGTTCTACCATTCCTAGACCGGCAAGGGAACTTGCTGTTCCAACAGGACAATGCACGTCCGCATGTATCCCGTGCCACCCAACGTGCTCTAGAAGGTGTAAGTCAACTACCCTGGCCAGCAAGATCTCCGGATCTGTCCCCCATTGAGCATGTTTGGGACTGGATGAAGCGTCGTCTCACGCGGTCTGCACGTCCAGCACGAACGCTGGTCCAACTGAGGCGCCAGGTGGAAATGGCATGGCAAGCCGTTCCACAGGACTACTACATCCAGCATCTCTACGATCGTCTCCATGGGAGAATAGCAGCCTGCATTGCTGCGAAAGGTGGATATACACTGTACTAGTGCCGACATTGTGCATGCTCTGTTGCCTGTGTCTATGTGCCTGTGGTTCTGTCAGTGTGATCATGTGATGTATCTGACCCCAGGAATGTGTCAATAAAGTTTCCCCTTCCTGGGACAATGAATTCACGGTGTTCTTATTTCAATTTCCAGGAATGTATATTTACTCTGAAAGCTGGTGCGTGGAGGTTCCCCTTTCCTATTCAAGCTGTGCGCGGGGAAGAACGGTTGTTGATAACACTTCGAGTGGGCTCCAGTCGCTCTAACTTTAGCGTCTTGGTCACGTTGCGAGACATACGTAGGAGGAAGCAATGTATTGGCTGATTCGTCTAGGAATTTTAACGGCGAAACCATACCGTAATGCACACTGCCTCTTTTGTAGCGTCTGCCACCGTAGTTTGATGAGTACCTCCATGACGCTTTCGCACTTATGAAACGAACCCGTGACGAAACGCGTAGCTCTTCTTTGGATCTTCTGCATTACATCTATCAATTATATCTGCTAAGAGTGCAAGACTGACGAGAAATACTCTAGTATCCGTTTAACGAGGATTTTGTAAGCCACTTCCTTCGTGGGTGGTCAACATTCTTTGATGATTCTTGCAATTAATCTCAGTCTCACATCAGCCTCTCCTACGATTACTTTTACGCGGCCGTCTCAATTTCTCTCATTCTACACCGAGATGACAAAAGTCATGGATAGCAATATGCGCAAGTAGAGATGACGGTAGTACCGCGTACACAAGGTACAGGGTGTTTCAAAAATGACCGGTATATTTGAAACGGCAATAAAAACTAAACGAGCAGCGATAGAAATACACCGTTTGTTGCAATATGCTTGGGACAACAGTACATTTTCAGGCGGACAAACTTTCGAAATTACAGTAGTTACAATTTTCAACAACAGATGGCGCTGCAAGTGATGTGAAAGATATAGAAGACAACGCACTCTGTGGGTGCGCCATTCTGTACGTCGTCTTTCTGCTGTAAGCGTGTGCTGTTCACAACGTGCAAGTGTGCTGTAGACAACACGGTTTATTCCTTAGAACAGAGGATTTTTCTGGTGTTGGAATTCCACCGCCTAGAACACAGTGTTGTTGCAACAAGACGAAGTTTTCAACGGAGGTTTAATGTAACCAAAGGACCGAAAAGCGATACAATAAAGGATCTGTTTGAAAAATTTCAACGGACTGGGAACGTGACGGATGAACGTGCTGGAAAGGTAGGGCGACCGCGTACGGCAACCACAGAGGGCAACGCGCAGCTAGTGCAGCAGGTGATCCAACAGAGGCCTCGGGTTTCCGTTCGCCGTGTTGCAGCTGCGGTCCAAATGACGCCAACGTCCACGTATTGTCTCATGCGCCAGAGTTTACACCTCTATCCATACAAAATTCAAACGCGGCAACCCCTCAGCGCCGCTACCGTTGCTGCACGAGAGACATTCGCTAACGATATAGTGCACAGGATTGATGACGGCGATATGCATGTGGGCAGCATTTGGTTTACTGACGAAGCTTATTTTTACCTGGACGGCTTCGTCAATAAACAGAACTGGCGCATATGGGGAACCGAAAAGCCCCATGTTGCAGTCCCATCGTCCCTGCATCCTCAAAAAGTACTGGTCTGGGCCGCCATTTCTTCCAAAGGAATCATTGGCCCATTTTTCAGATCCGAAACGATTACTGCATCACGCTATCTGGACATTCTTCGTGAATTTGTGGCGGTACAAACTGCCTTAGACGACACTGCGAACACCTCGTGGTTTATGCAAGATGGTGCCCGGCCACATCGCACGGCTTTAATTTCCTGAATGAATATTTCGATGATCGTGTGATTGCTTTGGGCTATCCGAAACATACAGGAGGCGGCGTGGATTGGCCTCCCTATTCGCCAGACATGAACCCCTGTGACTTCTTTCTGTGGGGACACTTGAAAGACCAGGTGTACCGCCAGAATCCAGAAACAATTGAACAGCTGAAGCAGTACATCTCATCTGCATGTGAAGCCATTCCGCCAGACACGTTGTCAAAGGTTTCGGGTAATTTCATTCAGAGACTACGCCATATTATTGCTACGCATGGTGGATATGTGGAAAATATCGTACTATAGAGTTTCCCAGACCGCAGTGCCATCTGTTGTTGAAAATTGTAACTACTGTAATTTCGAAAGTTTGTCTGCCTGAAAATGTACTGTTGTCCCAAGCATATTGCAACAAACGGTGTATTTCTATCGCTGCTCGTTTAGTTTTTATTGCCGTTTCAAATATACCGGTCATTTTTGAAACACCCTGTATAAAAGGGCAGGGTATTGGCGGAACTGCCATTTGTACTCAGGTGATTCATGTGAAAAGGTTTCCGACGTGATTATGGCAGCTCGACGGGAATCAACAGATTTTGAACGCGGTAAGGTAGTTCATGCTAGACGCTTGGAACATTCCATTTCAGAAATCGTTAGGGAATTCAATACTCCGAGATTCACAGTGTCAGGAGTGCGCCGAGGATACCGAACTTCATGCGTTATCGCTCATTGCGGACAATGAAGTGGCCGATGGCCTTCATTTATCGACCGAGAGCAGCGGCGTTTGCCTAGAGATGTGCTAACAGATATGCAACAGTGAGTGAAATAACCGCAGAAATCAATGTGAGACATACGACGAACGTACCCGTTAGGATAGTGCGGTGGAGATTGGTGTTAATGGGTCATGGCAGCAGACGACCGACGCGAGTGCCTTTGCTGACAGCGCGATATCGCCTGCAGCGTCTCTCCTGGGCTCGTGATCATATCGGTTGGATCTCAGAAGACTAGAAATCCGTGGCCTGGTCAGATGAGTCCCGATTTCAGTTGGTAGGAGCTGAGGGCACGGTTCGAGTGTGGCGCAGACCTCACAGTGACATAGACCCAAGCTGTCAATACGGCACTGTGCAAGCTGATGGTGACTCCATAATGGCTTGGGCTGTGTTGACATGTAATGGACTGGGTCCTCTGGTCCAAATGGAGCGATTATTGAGTGGAAACGGTTTTGTTCGGCTACTTGGAGACGATTTGCAGCCGTTGATGGACTTCGTGTTCCCAAACAATAATCTCATGTACCCGGGCCACATTTGTTCGCGATTGGTTTGAGAAACATTCTGAACAACTCGTGCAAACAATTTGGCCACCCAGATCGCACGACATGAATCGCATCTAACATTTATGGGGTATAATCGAGATGTCAGTTCATGCTCAACATACTGCACCGACGACACTTTCGTAATTATGGACAGTATAGAGGCAGCATTTCTTCAGGGAATTTCTAACGACTTGTTGAGTCCATGCCACGCCGAGCTGCCGCACTATGCCGGGTGAAAGGAGGTCCGACACCGTATTAGAAAGTATACAATGACTTTTTTCGCATCAGTTTATACCCATACTCACTGATATTCAATGGATGTGACTGCTTCCAAAAATGTTCAAATGTTCAAATGCGTGTGAAAATCTTGTGGGACTTAGCTGCTAAGGTCATCAGTCCCTAAGCTTACACACTACTTAACCTAAATTATCTTAAGGACAAACACACACACCCATGCCCGAGGGAGGACTCGAACCTCCACTGGGACCAGCCGCACAGTCCATGACTGCACCGCCTTATAAGGTTCGAGGTTCGAGTCCTCCCTCGGGCATGGGTGTGTGTTTTTGTCCTTAGGATAATGTAGGTTAAGTAGTGTGCAAGCTTAGGGACTGATGACCTTAGCAGTTAAGTTCCGTAAGATTTCACACACGTTTAAAAAAAAAAAATTCACTTAGCTCCGACATAATGAACTCACAACTACACAGAACACGCCTGAGCCTTCAATGTATTGAGGGCATTGCACAGGTGACGTTAGTGGTCAAATACAACAGCGCAACCTAAAGGCTTGGGTAGGATCTACATTTATAATCAAGCATGCTTCTCTCGCGTAGTTTCCATATTTTTGTCCAACCCCTGTATATTAACGCTTTCTTTCTCCGATGTGCCATTAAGGATGTTACTTATTGTAATTATTAGGTTTGAAATACTTTCCTCTCTGAAGTCAGAACGTAATTTGGTTCAAATGGCTCTGAGCACTATGGCATTTAGCTTCGGAGGTCATCAGTTCACTAGAACTTTGAACTATTTAAGCCTAACTAGCCTAAGGACATCACACACATCCATGACCGAGGCAGGATTCGAACCTGCGACCGTTGCGATCGCGTTGTTCCAGTCTGTAGCTCCTAGAACCGCTCGGCCACCCCTGCCGGCAGAACGTAATTTATTTTGCCTTTAAAGGGATTTCTCTATCCTAAAGAACCCGCAGGTGCGCCCCGGATGTACCTGTTGTTAGGTCGTTCTTGCATCGTGCGCTCTCTGAATTTTAATGGTAAACCTCTGTGTGGCACTAAACGCTTTAGCTTCAGTGTCTGCGAGTGAAGAAGGATGAGCGTCGCCGGCCGCTGTGGCCGAGCGGTTCTAGGTGCTTTAATCCGGAACCGCGCGACTGCTACGGTCGCAGGTTCGAATCCTGCCTCGGGCATGGATGTGTGTGATGTCCTTAGGTTAGTCAGGTTTAAGTAGTTCTAAATTCTAGGGGGCTGATGACCTCAGATGTTAAGTCCCATAGTGCTCAGAGCCATTTGAACCATCTTTTGGATGAGCGTCCCAGTGACGCTGTCACCCGCACAACTCTGCTTTGAATTTTATCTAGCTCTTCTATGAATATTGATTCCCAGACTGACAATCAAACGATTCGCCTGTTGGCTTTTATCCCGAGATCTGTGGCCGATGTTTGTTTAACGATTTTCTGATGTTGCGTCACCACGAATGGCTGGTGTTGTCAAATATTCATCCTCAATTGCTGGCGGCAGACTCTATAGAACGCGTCTTTGATAATGTCGACCACTAATGCTGGTGAAACGTTGAAAAAAGGTACTTAACAAACATCGACCGTAGATCCTGAGATGCCGGCCAGAGTGGCCGAGCGGTTCTAGGCGCTTCAGTCTGGAACCGCGCGACGCTACGGTCGCAGGTTCGAATGCTGCCTCGGGCATGGATGTGTGTGATGTCCTTAGGTTAGTTAGGTTTAAGTAGTTCTAAGTTCTAGGGGACTTATGACCTCAGCAGTTGAGTCCCATAGTGCTCAGAGCCATTTGAACCATTTTTTTTAGATCCTGAGACGAGAACCAAAGGCAGTACGTCAACAAGTGGACACGGAAGTCTCAACGATTTTGTAATGTCTGTATGTTGCAGTCGGACATCGTGCACCAGTCGGTGTACGAGCTGGTGCACTCGGAGGACCGGGAGGAGCTGCAGCGGCAGCTGATGTGGAACTCGTTCCTGCCGCCCGAGTCGGCCAGCATGGCGCTGCAGGACGCGCTGGTCGCCGACAACTGCCACCTGCTCGAGCGCAGCTTCACCGTCCGCTTCCGCTGCCTGCTCGACAACACCTCCGGCTTCCTGGTGAGCCTGCGGCCACACACCGCTACTGCTCTCTTCAACCTGCTCATTTTACGCTTACAGGACAATGTTGCATGCATTTTAAAACTTTTTCATGACGCGGACCCGGTGTACCATCAGAACCAGACTTTTCATGTGAAGGCAGACTTCAGCACGTATCTTCATTGATGCCTAAACTCTTAAATACCCCCACAAAAAAGTCCAACTTGTTCATGATCACAGGACAAGTCATTCATTAAACATGGTGTCCGACTAACCAAGGAAAATTGGGGTTTAACGTCGCTTGGTGCTCGACTATTGCAGGTACAAACGAAATGGGCGAATAGAGGACAATGAAACAAGCAAATAATCCTAACAAACATAGGTTGGTTGGTTGGTTGGGTTGGGGAAGGAGACCAGACAGCGTGGTCATCGGTCTCATCGGATTAGGGAAGGATTGGGAAGGAAATCGGCCGTGCCCTTTCAGAGGAACCATCCCGGCATTTGCCTGGAGTGATTTAGGGAAATCACGGAAAACTTCAATCAGGATGGCCGGACGCGGGATTGAACCGTCGTCCTCCCGAATGCGAGTCCAGTGTCTAACCACTGCGCCACCCCGCTCGGTAACAAACATAGGTCCGGGCCGCGCGGAGTGGCCGCGTGGTCTGAGGCTCCATGTCACGGATTGCGCTGCCCCTCCCGCCGGAGGTTCAAGTTCTCCCTCGGGCATGGATGTGTGTGTTGTTCTTACCATAAGTTAGTTTAAGGGGAATAGGACGTCAAATGGGCCGACTTGGAGCAGGAGAGGCACGACAGAACATTCTAATTTCCACTGTCTATACTATTACAAGTAAATTCATAAAACTTTCTCAGCATGACCAGGAAGGATTCAGGATTCACACTTGTAGCAGCGGAAGTTCAAAGACATAACAAAATAATTTTTTTACATGTGAAATTTCATCATTTTTTTCACTTACTATTGGCTGCATTTGTTGCTATAGGTACACTTTTCTTCATAAGTAAGAGAGAATGATGAATTTTGCACAGCATATAAACCATACTACAGGTGTCTGAAACTCTAGAATCTATTTAATTTATGAAAAAATTAATGAGCTGTTACGTTTTAAACTTTATGTTTAGAAAAAAATGAAATTTTGTAGTTAATTATCTCAATTTTTACCACAGTTTTTAATAGATTTGGAAAATTCTAGAGTTTCATACACCTGTAAGTATGGTTTGTATGCTGTGCAAAATCCATCATAGAATCTCTCTTACTTGTGAAGAAAAATGTACCTATAGTCACAAATACAGCCAACAGTAAGTGAAAAAATGATGAAATTTCATATCTAAAAAAAAATGTTTTGTTACGTTTTTGCACTGCCACTGCTATGAGTATGAATCCTGAATCCTTCCTGCTCATTTTGACAAAGTCTTATGAATTTATTTGTAAAAGTATAGACAGTAGAAAATAAAATGTTCTGTGGTGCCTCTCCTGCTCCAAGTCGGCCCCTTTGACGCCCTACCCCGTTAAGTAGTGTGCAAGTTCAGGGACCGATGACCTCAGCAGTTTGGTCCCTTAGGAATTCACATACACATACACACACACATAGGTCCGAAAACCAATGATTTCGCTGGTACGACGTACTACAACTGAGTACGTGAACACCTTGAAACAGATCCAGAGGAATGAGTCTGGAGATACGCACTTGAGGACAAGCACACTACAATAAGTGTTGCAGATGGCCACCTATCACGTGACTTCAGCACGTCTCTTGATTGATGCCCATACATGATCAAAACTCCGGGCGTGCTCCGAATGCACTGATAACCACTCACAATGGGATCCAGAAATTCAATCAGCAGAACTGGAATAGACCAAAGCTCTTTAAAAAATGGAAACGAGCGTATGGCATCGCTGGCCGGGAGGACCCTATTTGGGGAAGTTCGGCCGCCAAGTGCAAGTCTTACTTCATTCGACGGCACATTGGGCGACTTTGGCGCCGGTGATGAGGATGAAATGATGATGAGAACAACACAACACCCAGTCCCTGAGCAGAGAAAAACTCCAACCCAGCCGGGACTCAAACCCGGGCCCGGTTGCATGGGAGGCGAGCACGTTACCACCCAGCTAAGCAGGCGGACACCAAAGCTCTTAAATACCCCACACAAAAATATCCAACGTGTTCAACTCGGAGGCCAAGGCCACGATATTGGCAAGCAACGATTGATGCACTTGTTGTCGAAACGCTATTTACCAGTTCCTAAGTATCTGAAATGATAATAAAATGAAACGAGGACAGTTTATCACTTTGTAATTTACGCTTCACTTCTGCTGTTTCAAAGTAAACGTAACCTTACACAATGACAGTTTTGCAATATTGGCATTTGCGCATACGTCGTATTGATGAAATAATTAGTTTCCAGATCCTTATTTACCAGTGCTATTTGCCTATTTTATTCTTATCTTTTCCTAAACTGTATACAGGGTGTCCCAGATACGTAGCGACAGTCTTCGAAGGGCTATAGAGGGAGTCTGAAGGAACAAATCGAAGATAGGAACCCGCGTCCGGAAACGTTATCCAACGACGCTACAGAGTATCGAGGTTATCGCCGGCGCCCACCCATTCGGCAGCAAAAGTGACTTTATACGCTGACGGATCGTAGGTGGAACATCTCGCAATTTAGTTTGTTATCCAGTGATCGCCATTGATTGGCACGATCGCCAGTGAAGAAGATGGAGCTAGCTGCTGCATAGAATCGACTTGTCTCCTATGACTGCAATGCTCGGTTGCTTCGGTGGGTGACAATTCCGGACACTGGTACTTACCCTCGATTTGTTGCTCAGGACACCCTCTATAACTCCTCGAAGTTTGTCGCAACATTTATGGGACACCCTGTGTACGAACATAGAAATGCTGATCGCTACTCAATACTTTTCTGCGTCCTGCAGTGAAACACAGTTTTTTAAAATAATTATCCGATTTGAGATGATTGTAGCTTCTAAATGAGTGAAGAAGGGAACTTGCATCAAATTTTAACTTGCACACAGGACTACAAAGTTTTAATTTTCATAAAACCAACCGATTTTATAAGAGTATAGCTTTCACATACGACCTGGGAATCCTTCTTAAAAATACGTTTAGGATCAATGTCTTCATTACTTTTCACAAACAAATCTTGTGAAAATCTACTGAGCGTGTCTTTTAAAGCACTGTAATTCCTGCATTTATTGTCCGTATAAGGTTGAGAATGTGGACCTTCCTCGAGATATCAACGTCTACCTACCATTTTATACAAGAGATGAAAGTTAGCACAAGTATTCTTGTAAAAAGTGTATTGTATTTTATTGTATTTAAGTGTCACCCTTCTACCTGTAAATTAAGAATTGCTCTGCTCCGAAACATTATTTGTTATATTATTCCATTCCTGACCCGAATCTGTAACAACAGTGAGTGCATCAACTTCAAGTAAAAAAGCTTCGGAATTATATGCTATAGTTAACGGCAAGTCATCATTGAATACCAGGAAATAAACCGGCACGAGTATGAAACCTTGGGAATCACTCACCCGCTACAGTAACCCAGACGGATGTAGGCTCATTTCCTGTTACATGGTATTGTAAGGCAACATTCTGTTCCCTACTGCTGACATAGACTGAAACCACCGGAGTGCTTCAACGCTACTTCTAATACAATGATACTGTAGTTTGTTTGACAGTATATAATAATCTGAATGATCGTAAAACTTTTCATAAGTCACAACGGGTAACCGATGGAACCCGGTTTTCGTCAATGCTAACTGATTAGCCATTCCTGAAGCCAAACTGCGCTTCTGCCAATACGTTCTGTGGGAAAAGGTCTTAAGTTTTGATAGAGGACTGCAGCACCATTTCCCCTTTCAATTATCGAACAAACGAAAGGATGGCTGACATAGTGTTTAGTGTATCTGGGATTGTAAGACAGTTAAGATCCTTAGACGCCAGAAAGGCATCTGGCCCAGACGGTATCCCCGTAAGATTTTATGTTGACTATGCTACAAATATAGCACCATTCTTATCCGTCATCTATCAGAGATCATTGGAACGGCGGAAAGTTCCACGGGACTGGAAGAAGGCCCAGGTCATAGCAATCTATAAAAAGGGTAGAAAATCGAATGCACATAATTACCGACCAATTTCACTGACATGGATTTGTTGTAGAATCATGGAAAATATTTTGTGTTCAGACATAATGACCTTTCTAGACTCTGAGAAGCTCATCTGCAAAACCAGCACGGTTTTAGGAAACAGCGGTCATGCTAGACACAGCTGGCCCTCTTTGTGCACGATATACAACAGGCTCTAGATACCGGCTCCCAGGTTGATGCCATATTTCTCGACTTTCGAAAGGCGTTCGACTCAGTTTTGCACTGTCGCTTGCTACAAAAAGTGCGCGCTTACGGTCTATCCAATGACATATGTGGTTGGATAGAAAGTTTTCTAACAGACAGGGAGCAGTATGTCGTCCTGAACGGGGTAACTTCAACAGAAACAAGAGTAACTTCAGGTGTGCCCCAGGGCAGCGTAATAGGTCCTCTGCTTTATACGATTTACATAAACGATCTGGTTGATGGTATTGACAGCGACCTTAGACTGTTTGCCGATGATACTGTAGTCTACAGGAAAGTAGGGGGGGGGGGATATGACTTTGGCGCGAATTGTGCCCTCCGCGACACACCGCTTGGTGGCTAGCGGAGTATATATGTAGATGTGGATGTAGATGTAGAAGTTTTGGTGTGAGCAGATCTAACTTTTCTAAGTGTGTCCTTCGTCTATACTAAAGTACACTGCTGTACAAACTTAAGGACGAAAGTAGATTTTGCATGATGTGTCACTGCCAAATACCATAGCTCGATGGAACTTGGACCATATATAGAAAGACCTGCTACAATATAGTACAGAATGTAACTGGAAGAAGTACGTGTGGAGACGAACAAAAATGATACTTTTGTTCAGTGACAATAAAACAATGAAGTCATCACGATTCATTGTGGTCCTCTGGGCATTACAAAAGGCGAGACGTAGTATTCATTGGGTGTGTGATCATCACAGACGGCAATGCATGGTCTGCAGTGTGCTTCCCTGCTGGCCACCAGCTTCGTAAGGCGTCGTTTTGGTAGGGCGTTCCGTCCCTGCACCAGAGCTGTTGAGAACTGCTGGATGACTGATGGTGCATGTGTATGTACTGCAGTACGTCTACCCAACCCATCCCACACGTACTCGATGGGATTTAATTCGCGGGAACGGGCACGCCAGTCCAATCGGCAAATATCCTCTCATTCCAAGAGCTCCTCCCCTGCGCTGTTGGATACTGTCGCGCATTTTCATCCATAAAAATGAAGTAAGGGGTGAGTGCACCCCCGGGTAGATGCACATGTGGAAGGAGTACAGTGTCACAATAACACTGACCGGTGAGAGTACCATGATCAAAGATCTGGAGGTCACTACGCCCATGCAACATTGAGCCTCTCAGACCATAACACCTGGACCAACAAAGCATTTAAGTTCGACAAAGTTTCAGGGTGCATTCCCACCCCTCGCCATACGAGGGTAGATCCCGCTCTCATCCGAGAAGGGCACGTGATCTCACTCCTGGTTTGTCCAGTCCCTATGCTCCTGGCACCATCGCAAACCGTGCCGCTGATGTGCGGGTGTCAACGGAACACTACGTACTGGTCGTCGGGCGAAGGAACCGCCCACACGCAGTCGCCTGATTACACAGATAAGTGAAACCATTGTTTATTATAGGAGAGCTAATTGAAATTGTCAACCATCACTTAATGCTGCTCCTGGTGACCATTTACGGGAATTGAAAAGTAGCAATCTTTGCGATCTATTTCGGTGCTTCACACGTCATTGAGAAGACTGTCATTAGAGACGGTGACATAGTTGAATAAGGACTGGGGAAGCCCGTTGAAGGAGACATCCCCATCACCAATTGGACGACTGAGGATGTAAATCAGAATGCTCTCTGTAAGTCCATCTTTATACAAGATACTTCGGCTGTTCAGTATAAAATGTCAAATCTAAACGCCTCCATCCGTCTAAATTTCCAGTTTTATTTTAATTGTGCAACCAGTTTAAAAGCTTACCGAAGTTAAGCGCTGTCGGGCTGGGCTAGCACTTGGGTGGGTGACCATCCGGTCTGCCGAGCGCTGTTGTCAAGCAGTGTGCACTCAGCCCTTGTGAGCCAAAGTGAGGAGCTACTTGACTGAGAAGTAGTGGCTCTGGTCTCGTAAACTGACATACGGCCGGGAGAGCGGTGTGCTAACCACATGCCCCTCCATATCCGCATCCAGTGACACCTGTGGGCTGAGGATGAAACGGCGGCCGGTCGGTACTGTTGAGCCTTCATGGCCTGTACGGGAGGAGTTTTATTTATTTATTTTATTTATTTACTCGTCAAGTTCCGTAGGATCAAATTGAGGAGCAAATCTCTAAGGTCATGGAACGTGTCAGTACATGAAATTCAACATAAACATAAAAACAGATAAAAATAAATGTTCATTAACCTTAAAAAAGTCAGTCTATAAGTTTAAGTAAACGCTATCAGCAATACAATAAAAATCAGCTTAATTTTTCAAGGAACTCCTCGACAGAATAGAAGGAGTGACCCATGAGGAAACTCTTCAGTTTCGATTTGAAAGCGCGTGGATTACTGCTAAGATTTTTGAATTCGAGTGGCAGCCTATTGAAAATGGATGCAGCAGTATACTGCACACCTTTTTGCACAAGAGTTAAGGAAGTCCGATCCAAATGAAGGTTTGATTTCTGCCGAGTATTAACCGAGTGAAAGTTGCTTATTCTTGGGAATAAACTAATATTGGTAACAAGAAACGACAGTAAGGAATATACGTATTGAGAAGCCAATGTCAAAATACCCAGACTCGTGAACAGAGGTCGACAAGAGGTTCGTGAACTAACACCACTTATTGCCCGAACCGCCCGTTTCTGAGCCAAAAATATACTTTTAGAATGGGAAAAGTTACCCCAAAATATAATACCATACGACAATAGCGAATGAAAATAAGCAAAGTAGACTAATTTTCGTGTCGAACGATCACTCACTTCTGATACTTCTGATACCGTTCGAACAGCAAAAATGGCAGTATTAAGTCTCTGAACAAGATCCTCAAGTGGGCTTTCCACGACAGCTTACTATCTATCTGAACATCTAGAAATTTGAATTGTTCAGTTCCACTAATCATATGCCCGTTCTGTGAAATTAAAATGTCAGGTTTTGTTGAATTGTGTGTTAGAAACTGTAAAAACTGAGTCTTACTGAGATTTAGCGTTGGTTTATTTTCTACAAGCCATGAAATGAGGTCATGTACTGCACTATTTGAAACCGAGCCAATGTTGCACACAACATCCTTTACTACCAAGCTAGTGTCATCAGCAAACAGCAATATTTTAGAGTTACCCGTAATACTGGAGGGCATATCATTTATATAAATAAGGAACAGGAGTGGCCCCTGAGTTTAGTTTAGTTTCAAAGCTACACTACGCGATCTTCACGGCCCCTAACCGACGTGTAGAAGGAATCCCAACATTGGTCCAGTCAAGATGGGGCCAGCATGTCGGGCAGGAGCCCTGAAGATGGCGTAATGTATCGCTGAAATTGGTTCACAAATGAAATAAAACTACACTACTGGCCATTAAAATTGCTACACCAAGAAAAAATGCATGTGATTACATTTTCACGCAATTTGGGTGCATAGATTCTGAGAAATCAGTCCCTAGTGACTTGATACGCCTGGGCATTGAGTCAAACAGAGCTTGGATGGCGTGTACAGATACAGCTGCCCATGCAGCTTCAACATGATACCACAGTTCATCAAGAGTAGCGACCGGCGTATTGTGACGAGCCAGTTGCTCGGCCACAATTGACCAGACGTTTTCAGTTGGTAAGAGATCTGGAGAATGTGCTGGCCAGGACAGCAGTCGAATATTTTCTGTATCCAGAAAGGCCCGTACAGGACCTGCAATATGCGGTCGTGCATTATCCTGCCGAAATGTAGGGTTTCACAGCGATCGAATGAAGGGTAGAGCCACGGGTCGATACATCTGAAATGTAACGTCCACTGTTCAAAGTGCCGTCAATGCGAACAAGAGCTGACTGAGACGTGTAACCAATGGCACCCCATAGCATCACGCCGGGTGATACGCCAGTATGGCGATGAATACACGCTTCCAATGTGCGTTCACCGCGATGACGCCAAACACGGATGCGACCATCATGATGTTGTAAACAGAACCTGGATTCATCCAAAAAAGACGTTTTGGTATTCGTGCACCCAGGTTCGTCGTTGAGTACACCATCGCAGGCGCTCCCGTCTGTCAAAGGTAACCGCAGCTATGGTCTCCGAGCTGATAGTCCATGCAGCTGCAAACGTCGTCGTACTGTTCGTGCAGCTGGTTGTTGTCTTGCAAATGTCCTCATCTGTTGACTCAGGGATCAAGACGTGGCTGCACGATCCGTTACAGCCATGCGGATAAGATGCCTGTCATCTCGACTGCTAGTGATACGAGGCCGTTGGGATCCAGCACGGCGTTCCGTATTACCTTCCTCAACCCACTGATTTCATATTCTGCCAACAGTCATTGGATCTCGACCAACGCGAGCAGCAATGTAGCGATACGATAAACCGCAATCGCGATAGGCTACAATCCGACCTTTATCAAAGTCGGAAACGTGATGGTACGCATTTCTCCTGCTTACACTAGGCATCATAACAAACGTTCCACCAGGCAACGCCGTCAACTGCTGTCTGTGTTTGAGAAATCGGTTGGAAACTTGCCTCATGTCAGCAGGTTGTAGGTGTCGCCACCGGCGCCAACCTTGTGTGAATGCTCTGAAAAGCTAATCATTTGCATATCACAGCTTCTTCTTCTTGTCGGTTAAGTTTCGCATCTGTAGCATGTCATCTTCGTGGTGTAGCAATTTTAATGGCCAGTAGTGTAGAAATTTAGACTGCCGAAGGAATTTTGGTTTGAAATTTTAAATCATATTGGGTCCTGTTTGAGAAGTTAGCGGTGCGAGATGTGGGATGTGGTGTTGCAGCGGCTGGACATCCGCGGCCGCGTGAAGGTGCTGCACGGCCAGAACCGCAAGACGGAGGAGCCGCCGCTCGCGCTGTTCGCCATCTGCACGCCTTTCGGGCCGCCGTCGCTGCTCGAGATCCCGCACAAGGAGGTGATGTTCAAGAGCAAGCACAAACTCGACCTCGCCCTCGTCTCCATGGACCAACGGTACGTACACCGCTTCTCTCTTCTTGCTTCTACCACAGGCGAATTTTGATATTACTGCGAGTATTTTTTTTATGTTGCTGACCCCTTCACATGAACCGTAGTAAGTCTCACTACTTACCTTCTACTCAAAGATGCGGAAAAAAAACTGTGCAAGAATCTTAACATACATCTCTCAAAACAAAGAAATTGAAACAAAATGGTAAAATGCTTTGTGTCTTGATTTGTTTAAAAGTTTTAATCCGCCAGGAAGTTTCATATCAGCGCACACTCCGCTGCAGAGTGAAAATCTCATTCTGGAAACATCCCCCGGCTGTGGCTGAGCCATGTCTCCGAAATATCCTTTCTTTCAGGAGTGCTAGTTCTGCAAAGTTCGCAGAAGAGCTTCTGTTAAGTTTGGAAGGTAGGGGACGAGATACTGGCAGAAGTAAAGCTGTGAGGACGGGGTGTGAGTCGTGCTTGGGTAGCTCAGATGGTAGTGTTCGGTCAGAGGGTTAGCTGCTCTCTGTAATAAAAAAAACTGAGTTAATCGATCAACAACGAACTTAAAAACGGATGTCTTACGACGTCCGCCCCGTGCAAGTGCAACGAACGAAAACGAACAAAATGAGATTAAGAAAGAAAAAAGTTGGTAGAGCACTTGCCCGCGAAAGGCAAAGGTCCCGAGTTCGAGTCTCGGCCCGGCACACAGTTTTAATCTGCCAGGAAGTTTCATACCAGCGCACACTCCGCTGCAGAGTGAAAATCTCATTCAAGAAGTAAAATATATTAGAGAAACATTTAAAGCACCTTTGAATGATGCTCAGAATCATGTACAACAAATGAGATGCCGACTGAGAATTTAAAGTTCAACGTTTAACTTAGATTGGATTGGATTTTTTGGGGGAGGAGACCAGACAGCGAGGTCATCGGTCTCATTGGATTAGGGAAGGACGGGGAAGGAAGTCGGCCGTGCCCTTCCAAAGGAACCATCCCGGCATTTTCCTGGATCGATTTAGGGAAATCACGGAAAACCTAAATCAGGATGGCCGGACGCGGGATTGAACCGTCGTCCTCCCGAATGCGAGTCCAGTGTGCTGGCCACTGCGCCACCTCGCTCGGTGTTTCACTTAGAATTTTAAAGAGTACTGGAGGATATTTGTCTTGTGTACTATGTAGACCGTGTAGTCTGCTATTGTGGCGTCTTGAGATACTGTCGTTATCTGTAGTCACGCAGTAGCATATTTTACTAATTGAGATACTATTGCTGCACATGATTTCGAGCATCATTCAAAGGTGTGTAAAATGTTTCTCTAATACATTTTCTTACTTTTAAACAGACGTTTCACAAAATATTTTTAATTTTTTGAAATTTTTTAAATTTCGAGTTTTTGCTCAGAAACCATGAAATATCATACCAACGTAACTTTTTATGTGCTAAATAGCTAGCTAGACCTTGAGGAGATACTTCTTTTACATTGCTAGCAGTGACGGTTCGTGAAATATTTCAGTTTTCCCTCAAATCACTAATTAAATTTTTTATTAATCACCCTGATTACTTTCAAGCTGTTCAATCCTTTTTTTTAAACTAGACCACTTGTTGGCCAATTTGATGTCCCATTTGTCCATTTCCCACTCTATGTTTGGCTATGAACATTTGTACAATCTTTTCTCTCACCTTACTGCATGACTTTTTTAAATTAACCTGATTACTTCCAAGCAATTAAACCTTTTCATTGGCAAACTAGACCTCACTCTGATCAGTTTGATACCGCATTTGTCCATTTCCACTTTCCATCTGGCAATGAAAATTCGGACAAAAATTCACTGTGTAATTTTCACTCAAATCACTAAGTTTTTCTCAGTTACACTGATTACCTTCAAGCAATGCAAAGTTTTTTCTCAAAACTAGACTCCACTCTGGTCTTTTGATACCCAGTTTCCCCATTTCCTACTCTTCGTTTGGCTACGAAAATTCTGGCAAAATTCAACGTGTAATTTCTAGGGAGTTTTGTTTTCGCTCCTCTCAAAAATTCCACCGGTAAGATACTTAGCGAGTCTCAGTTTGTATTACGAAAAGGTCTTTCCCCATTATACAAAATTCAAGTGATAAAATATTGCCAACTGGGGTTTTCTGTAACTTTCCAAAAGCATTTGATTCTACAGTTCAGAGTAATATTATGAATATTATGATATCAGAATCCTTGTCAGTAGCTGATTTTCATCCTAGCCAGCTAAAAGGAAGCAGAGTGTTGCGATAAGAATTTCAGGGACTATAGACAAAGGAATCTTCAGAATAATCACTACAGGCATACCAAAGGGATCAATACTGTGTCCGCCCTTTTTCGTGTTATATATAAATGATCTTCCATCACGTATCCAGGAAACAGAATTTGTTCTCGTTGCTGACGTTCCAAACAGTATAATGAAGCATAATAAAGTAACTTCAACACTTCACATCTACATCTACGTGATTGCTCTGCAATTTACAATGAATTGCCTGGCAGACGGTTCAATAAACCACCTTCATGCTGTCTCTCTACCGTTCCACTCTCGAACGGCGCGCGGGAAAAATGAGCACTTAAATTTTTCTGTGCGCGCCCTGATTTCTCGTATTTTATTGTGATGATTATTTCTTCCTATGTAGGTGGGTGCCAACGGAATGTTTTCGCAATCTGAGGAGAAAACTGGTGACTGAAATATCATGAGAAGATCGCGTCGCAACGAAAAACGCCTTTGTTCTAATGATTGCCACTCCAATTCACGTATCATGTCTGTGGCGCTATCTCCCCTATTTCGAAATAATACAAAACAAGCAGCCCTTCTTTGTACTTTTTCGATGACATCTGTCCGTCCCATCTGATGCGGATCCCACACCGCACAACAATACTCCAGAATAGGGCGGACAAGTGTCGTGTAAGCAGTCTCTTTAGTAGACCTGTTGCAGCTCCTAAGTGTTCTGCCAATAAATCGCAGTCTTTGGTTGGCTCTACCCACAACATTATCTATGTGATCGTTCCAGTTTAGGTTATTTGTAATTATAATCCCTAAGTATTTAGTTGAATTTACAGCCTTCAGATTTGTGTGACGTATCGCTTAATCGAAATGTAGCAGATTTCTTTTAGTACTCATGTGAATAACTTCACACTTTTCTTTATTCAGGGTCAGTTGCCCCTTTCTGCACCACACAGATATCCTATCTAAATCATTTTGCAATTCGTTTTGGTCATCTGATGAATTTACAAGACGGTATATGACAGCATCATCTGCAAATAATCTAAGAGTGCTACTCAGATTGTCTCCTATGTCGTTAATATAGATCAGGAACAATAGAGAGCCTATAAAACTTCCTTGTGGAACGCCGGATATTACTTCTGTTTTACTCGATGACTTTCCGTCTAGTACTACGAACAGTGTCCTTCCTGACAGGGAATTACGAATCCAGTCGTACAACTGAGACGATATTCCATAGGCACTCAGTTTGGTTAGAAGACGCTTGTGAGGAACGGTGTCGAAAGCCTTCTGGAAATCTAAAAATATGGAATCAATTTTACATCCTCTGTCAACAGCACTCATTAATTCATGAGTGTAAAGAGCTAGTTGTGTTCCGCAAGAACGATATTTTCTGAATCCGTGCTGACTATGTTTCAATAAATCGTTTTCTTCGAGGTACTTCATAATGTTCGGATACAGTATATGCTCCAAACTCCTACTGCAAATCGACGTTATTGATATGGACCTGTAATTCAGTGGATTACTCCTACTTCCTTTTTTGGGTATTGGTGTGACTTGAACAATTTTCCAGTCTTTAGGTACGGATCTTTCTGTGAGCGAGTGGTTGTATATAATTGCTAAATATGGAGCTATTGTATTAGCATACTCTGAGAGGAACCTGGCCGGTATACAATCTGGACCGAAGACCTTGCCTTTATTAAGTGATTTAAGGTGCTTTGTTACACCGAGGATATCTACTTCTATGTTTCTCAACTTGGCAGTTGTTCTTCATTGGAATTCAGGAATATTTACTTCGTCTTCTTTGGTGAAGGAGTTTAGGAAAACCGAGTTTAATAACTCTGGTTTAGTGGCATTGTCATCAGTGACTTCACCGTAGTTATCGCGCAGTGAATGTATTGATTGCGTCTTGCCACTGGTGTGCTTTAAGTACGACCAGAATCTCTTTGGGTTTTCTGCCAGATTTCGAGACAGAATTTCGTTGTAGAAATTATTAAATGCATCTCCATTTGAAGTACGAGCTATATTTCGAACTTCTGCAAAACTTTGCCAGTCTTGGGGATTTTGCGTTCTTTTAAATTTGGTATGCTTTTTTCCCTGCTTCAGTCTTTGGACTGAAGACCACAACAACAACAACATGTTTAACATACAACGCTGGATTTAGGTCTGAATGTATGTTACAGTCATCTGAACATCCACACCCTTTAGTGATTTATGAACTATTCAATACCCTTTATTATATTACACGTTTTAATCATTAGTTCAGTAATTTTACAGAACTTCTGTGATTACAGATGTCTTCCCTCTTTTTGACAATGTCTTCTGTAACTTCGAGACTTCTGGAAGTCCATCTTGTCACCTCTATCTAGTCTATGCTTTTTTTCTCTTAAATAATTAAGTCCAAACGTTTCTTGTTTAACCTACCGCTGTGCAGTCTGTAGAAGTGGCCATTAAAATGTTGGTCTTCTTTTCTTTATTAAGTCTGTGGCTACGTTTCTGTATAAAGCTTTGTTCTTCCTCTTCATCATGTTGTTATATTTGTTATCTCATGATCCCAAAATTTTCTAGAGCACTGTCGTTCCTTTCATTCTTTTGTTCTACTGTTCACCTCTTTCGTTCAACGTAAGGTAGCCTCATTCGTGTAGTATCTCTCTCTTAATTACTATGGCATCACGCTAGATTTCTAATGAATTTCTGTTACACAATTTTTTGTGTCAGTTCGTACCCCTATACTGTCTTCTGCTTCCCTAAGTGGCTGGTTATGCAGTCCGGTTGATTGGATTCACAAGTTAGGTACTTGTCGACGCTGTCAGTCTTTATATGCTGTATAGGTGTATTCGCCGTTATGGCTCTGTCAGTTTTTTTTTTTTTTTCTCTCAGCATATTAGCTGTGGAGATATAACTGCAATTTCACGAAGATTTTCTTTTATTCTTGCTTCTGTTTTGGTGATGACTTTAATATCGGCGGCCAACATTGGCATTTCAGTTCTATTTGGTGCAAAATGGATTTCTCTCGTGTTGCTCTCTCGTGATGCTTCTTCTCATTCTGTTATGATTTTGTCCAGTGCCAACCTGAAATGCAATGCTGAGAGACTCTCAGATGCCTAAAGCTACTCGTTTTATTGCCGAAAAGAAAATTAAATCAGTTTCACACACTTACTGAAACTTCTACTATGCTTGAACATAACGCTATCAACGTCCAACCTGACGACTCCCGACTGTAAATACAGACTTTCCAGCTTACACTGCTGAAGAGCAGCCCACGAAATTACTCCAAAAGACGATGAGTGTTACACTCGTCGAAGCTCCGCAGGATTTATTATCTTCTGGTCTACACCGCTAACGTCCACGTTTCAATTTGGTGTAAAGCAGCACTGCAGACAAATACTTTCGAAAAAGACGTCCTAACAAAATATTTCTCTTTTGGGAACACATTTCTTCTTGTTTCCAGTCGGTATTTTATATTACCCAATTTTCCCCACAGTGCCTCATTTAACCCTTTCAGACCCTCTGGTTACAATGGTGTATATTAACTTTTATTGTGCCTTAGAGGCAACAGAAATATTTCTTTCCCAATTCACAAAACATTTGTGAATGTTCAGCCGTTTTATCATGCGCGAGTACTGCCAAGTGTTCGGTATCTCTATGAATATGTCAGCAAGTAAACGTAGCAGTGTGCAGCAGTTCGTGATCACCAGAATACACAGATGTGGCTCGTTCGCTGTATTCCAGTGTATAATAAATTGAACTTTGTTATTCTGCATGGTAATTATTGAATGATGATTTTCGTATTGATAACAATAGAGAATATTTCGTAATTAGTTATTTTAGTCTATAAAATGAAGCCAAGTGTACAGTGTATGTTTTGAAAACTGGTACATAATTTGTATAAATCTCGCATCTAAAATCATTAAACAATCACCTAAGAGTTTAACTTCTTTTCAAATCACCATCCATTCCATTCAACTGATCTTCCAAGTTCTTTGCCGTCTCTGAGAAAAATACAATGCCATCGGCAAACCTTAAAGTTTCAAATTTCTCTTTCTATATTTCTCTTTGGTTTCCTTTACTGTCTGGTCAAGTTACAGTTTGAATGATATCTGGGATAGGCTACAGCACTATCTCACTCCGCTCTCAGTGAACTGCCTCCTTTCCATCTGCTTCTATTGTTATAACTGCCGTTTGGTTTCTATACAAGCAGCAGATAACATTATTCCACCTGTATTTTATCGCAGCAACCTTAAGATTTTGCAGGAGTATGTACCTTGTGTGTATTACTCTTTTAATATGATCATATATTTAGAATGTAGTTAACTACTACAATGAGCTTTTTTTATTAATTGTTGCGTTTTACAAATGACGCGCAGAACTGAGAGACTACCATAGATCGTAGATTTACAAAATATTATCTAGAATCTTACATGATACATTATTTTCGAATCGAATCTAGTATAAAAATCTACCTTTTATATTCTATTATTGTATGAAAGAACTGACATTGAAGGAAATACGTAAATAAATTATGTATTTCTTGAGGGTAATTTTGTTCTGTCGTTGCAACTACAAAAATGCGTGATTTTTTCACCAGACGCGTTTCGCTTTATCATAGTAAAGCATCATCAGTGGTCTGTAATTAAGTTATTTACATTTTGATTTGCTTTTAGATCGGAAAACAGTTCGTTAAAAATAAGTTGATTTCGTACTTATGGCGATTTTCGGTTGACTTCTCGCTTAAATCGAGAAATGCCGTCTGCTAGCACATCGTTGTTTTTCTGTTTTAGGCACTGATAATTTGGTCTAATTTTTAGTTGTTCTGCAGCACTAAAAGCAAATCAAAATATAAATAAATTAATTACAGACCACTGATGATGCTTTACTTCAATAAAACGAAACGCGTCTGGTGAGAAAGAGAAAAAACCACGCATTTTTGTAGTTGCAACGACAGAACAAAAATACCCTCAAGAATTATAAAGCAACTACGGACACTATGGCCACACAAACGAAAAATTATGTATTACTTTACAGCTGCATGAAAATAGTGATAGTAGTTTTTTTTATTCATCTGTGGATCACTTTTACAAGGATATTGTGCAAGTGATGGTATTACAGAATAAGAACAAAAACTTAATTCATATGTACAAGCATTTAGATACTTTGAAGTCTAGTTTGACAAGGATGGGACAGAGAGAAATAACAAAAGCATTATCAGTTCCTAATATCACTACATATAGTTTACCTACATCCTTTGTACTTTATTGTGTACTAATTTGTATATGTTTACAATTTGATGTACCCTGGCATCGAATTAAAACCAGTGCCATTAACAAGTTATAAATATTATTAAATATTAATTATTTTTAACATTTATTAATGCTCATATTACTTTCAGTATTAATAAAACATTAGCAGTTCCATATATTTATCAAGAGAAATTTCAAATAACAACTGCTTTAAAAACAAATTTTACCACGCTGATGTCCAAGACAGTTTTTGGTACCGGTATAGTTCCAGTATTTCTCTGTCGAAACTAGGATTGTTCCATGGCGACGGTTGATCAGCCCAGACGTCTCTCATGGGTCTAAAGTTCGTCTGGACTTGCTAGTGCTTCCGCAAATCTCTCCTGAGCCCTTCCTCGGAGGAAGATCCGTAGCTTTTTTATCTATGTGACTTATTGCATATTCTGTGATCCAACATTACATAATATTTTCATGCATTGCACTATAACAATATATTCATTTGTATGGGTGGCCTATTAGCAAGCGCTAATCATCTGCAAGTCCTTCTACACTGTGCAGGACTTTTCTCCTACTGTCAGTGTACTGCACGAATCAGCACTCTTTGAACTGAAATGTATCAACTGTCCTCTTGACAACAGAACAAAATATTCACCAGTATAGCAGCAACAGTAATGATGGTAAGATGTACTAAAACTGCACTTTTGGTTCCGGCAGGGGTAAGATGTTGCTGGGCTACTCGGACGCTGAGTTGGCCAACCTGGGCGGCTACGACCTGGTGCACTACGATGACCTGGCGTACGTGGCGAGTGCGCATCAGGAACGTGAGTATAACCGCTCTCACTTTCCCTCTTCTTCCTCTTACTTTGTCTTTTCTCGTTTCTTCTGCAGGGTTGGCACTATTATATAGGTTGAAGCATTGTTAGTGGCAGCTAGTGGCCAGGTGTCCCTGACGACACCACTCACCCCCCCCCCCCCCCCACACCCGCCACCCTCCCGGTACGGAATGGAATCTGTGTGCCTCATCTGTCTCCTCTAGACAAAATCTTCGTTCAAATGTGAGAACGTTTTCTAAATGCTTACACGGCGTGTATCTGGAGCAGTACGTGGGCACCATCCCAGTATTTACCTGGTCGGATGTTGTAAACCATCTGAAAACCATATCAAGGATGGCTGGCTCACCAGCAGTCCTCGATAACCCGATTCGAACAGGCTCACCCCCCCCCCCTCCCCGTACCCCGGAAGCGGCAATTTTCGTACTCGGTTATCCGGTCGGGTCGCTCTCACATTGTCTCTACCGCTCAAAAAATCATATATTCATAAACGTCAGCTTGCAACCTTTCTGGAAAGAAAGCAAATTGCTAAAAAGGACGAGCTCGGAAACTGTCTTTCGTAATTACACTGAAGAGCCAAAGAAACTGGTACACCTGCCTAATATCGTGTAGGGCCCCTGCGAGCACGCAGATGTGCCGAAACACGACGTGGCTTGGCCGCGACTAATGTCTGAAGTAGTACTGGACGGAACTGACACCATGAATCCTATAAAGCTGTTTATAAATCTGTAAGAGTACGAGCGGTGGAGATCTCTTCTGAACAGCACGTTGCAAAGCAACCCAGATATCCTCAATAATGTTGATGTCTGGGGAATTTGGTGGCCAGTGGAAGTGTTTAAACTCAGAAGAGTATTCCTAGAGCCACTCTGTAGCAATTCTGTACATGTGGGGTGTCGCATGGTCCTACTGGAATTGCCAAGTCCGTCCAAATGCACAGTGGACATGAATGGATGCAGGTGATCAGGCGGCATGCTTACGTGCGTGTCACCTGTCAGAGTCATATCTAGACGTATCAGGGGTACCATATCACTTCAACTGCACTCGCCCCATACCATTACAGAGTCTCCACCAGCTTGAACAGTCCCCTGCTGACATGCAGGGTCCATGGATTCATGAGGCTGTCTCTACACCCATACACGTCCATCCACTCGATACAATTTGAAACGAGACTCTTCCGACAAGGCAACATGTTTCCAATCATCAACAGTCCAATGTCGGTGTCGACGGGCCCAGGTTCAAAAATGGTTCAAATGGCTCTGACCCCTATGGGACTCAACATCTTAGGTCATAAGTCCCCTAGAACTTAGAACTACTTAAACCCAACTAACCTAAGGACATCACACACACCCATGCCCGAGGCAGGATTCGAACCTGCGACCGTAGCAGTCCCGCGGTTCCGGACTGCAGCGCCAGAACCGCTAGACCACCGCGGCCGGCGACGGGCCCAGGCAATGCGTAATGTAGTCATCAAGAGTACTGGGCCTTCGGCTCCGAAAGCCCATATCGATGATGTTTCGTTGAATTGTTCGCACGCTGACACTTGTTGATGGCCCAGCACTGAAATCTGCACCAATGTAGTGAAGAGTGCACTTGTGTCACGTTGAACGATTCTCTTCAGCCGTCATTGGTCCCGTTCTTGCAGGATCTTTTTCCGGCCGCAGAGATGTTACACTAGTGAAATGGTCGTACGGGAAAATCCCCACTACGTCGCTACCTCGGAGATGCTGTGTTCCATTGCTCGTGCGCCGGCTATAAACACCACGTTCACACTCAATTAAATCTTAATAACTTTCTATTATAGCAGCAGTAACAGATCCAACTGCGCCAGGCACTTATTGTCTTATATAGGTGTTTGCCGACCGAAGCGCCGTATTCTGTCTGTTTACATATCTTTGTATTTCAATACGCATTCCTATGCCAATTTCTTTGGCGCTTCAGTGTATTAACAAGAGTACATGTTAGATAAATTGTTTTACACCACCTGCGGCATAAACATAGATAAATCTAGCGTTTGCAGTACGAATACGTATCTTTAACTGAAATCTGGTTTCATTAAGAGCGTACCGAACCTACAGGCCCAAAATTATACATCTGACAAAGGATCCTACACTGAGTATTTAGCGATAATGCACCAACAATCAGAAATTACCATTTCAGTGGTGCGGAGTTTTGAATGCCGACTGCAAATGACACGTATTTACACGAGTAGACTGCTTTTGTTTCATAACAAATAGCTGCGTGTCATGTCGACATTGGTGACGCACCATGAAAAGCAATACACGGTGGAGTTTGCACTGCTTGCATCTCACCATTGGTTGTCGAAAATTCATCATAACTCATTACAGGAACTTGTACATATATTATATATGCAGAAGTTTGTAGTACCCGGATTCTGCAATAGTAACATGTCAACTTGACCTTGAAATGAACACTTCGAAGATTAGAATGTGGAGAATACTGGCGAAACTGCAAACTGATTTTGGACCGAGCACTGGCGGAAATGCAACTGTATCCCTATTGTTAACAAGCGTGCAAGCAGGGGGGCCAAATGATTTTGAACTCAGAGTTCAGGTCTGTCACTGGATTGTACAGCAACGCCTGAACTGAGAATGGCGATGATCCCCCTTTTTCAGTTGCCTTAAGTTGATTTTATTAAGCGGGAGTTGCTTGTGATGATTAAAAAAGTTAAATACTCATCTCCGAGCATTAGTCTCTTATCTCGAAGTACTTAGTTTGGGGTTTGTGA